>NC_134501.1:24784700-25077200 GCF_040206685.1 Ascaphus truei | reverse complement strand
TGACCTGTTCATGGCCCTTGAGGACTGGAGTTGGCCAACCCTTGTCTATAATAACCACCAATATACTCTACAACAGATGGATACAATAGGTACTACCATTGTTCGTGTCTGGAATCACAACCAAATGAGGTAAGAATACTGCAGTGATTTGAGCTAGAAGACATTTGTTGGGAGAGTCACGTCCGACATATTTAAGACGACCTATAGAGATAACTTTGCATCGGCTTTCCCCCCCTGAAATGTGTGCGGATGGAACCGTAGCTGAGGATGAAAAGGGAAAAGTTAAAGCCATCTCTCAAAGAAAAATCCGAGTGGGACAGACTGCCCCAGCCATCAGAGATACCCAAAGTAAATATGTGGATGTGTTGAAAGAAACGGGCCAGGACTTCCTTGGTTTGTTTGTTGTAGGTGACAGCCATGTGACAGACATACTGTCCAAGTGACCACCAAAGGTTTTAGGGTTTTTTTTTTTGAGTGACCTTCGCGTGACCTGGATGGGGAGGAGGTCGTCCCTTCTGCCAAGAACCTGCAGACACACCACAGTGCTCAATAAAACAGAAGCGGAGACCCAACAGCTGTGAATTTGGTGTTCACCGCTCGCCACATTGTGCCGGCTGTAGAAGAATGGACATGATAACCAAATGACACAGGAGCTTAACGAGCTGGAAGAGCTACACCAGCGTCTGATGAATTGAGCGCTTCCATCTGCCTCCTCAAAACATTCAAAGACCCGTTATTAACCCCATCACAGCCAGAGGGGACAGGAGCACATGTAAAGCATTGTATGCTATGTATAATATAACCAGGCATTTCTATATACAACCAGCCAGCCTTATCCATGTGTTGTTCGGTCCTTGGGAAATATTGAGAATGGCATGCTGCGAGTTGTAGTTTTGCTCTGTTAATAAAGGCAATTCTGCTCCTTGGCGTCCGGTATATACAATCTTGTAGTTGCTAGTTGTAGGTTGGAAAGCACTGGGATGGACAGTGGTGCACGATAACCCTCATATGTGCATCAATACAATCTACACACTGACAAGTGATTAGCTAATTTGCTGATCGATCCGTTCTCCTGTAATCGATCGCTGAAATTCGGCTGGGGGTTCACTAAATCTTGTGTCCTCTTCTGCAGCACTGACAGCCAAAGTTCTGTGAGGAAGATCATGTGACCAGGCAGGCACTAGATTCAGATTGGTGCACTGCTAGAGAGGACAGGGCTCAAAAAGGTGATGCTGTTTCGGAAGGGGAAGGGGATGTGACGTTGTATATGGTCGCGATTCGAACAAAAATGCTTGTTACATTAGAATACATTAAAAATGTCTTTTAAAAAGGTTGTTTTTTTTTTTTTTTAAATGCTACAAGTATTAAACGTATATTAAACGTAGAATATTGCTTGGATTGCAGCTTTAAGAAGTGAAATAGAGGTGATTTAAAAAAATTAAATAAGAAAATAATTAGACAAGTATAAGTATTTAATTAAAAAAAAAAAAATGTTTCTCTGGTTTAGAGATGCTTTGGAGGGGTGCTCCGATCTGTATCTCCTCTTGCGTGATATGCCGGTTTGTTGCGTCTCCGCGGTCTCCCCCCCAGTTATTCCATTTCTTGTGATGCTTTTGTTAAAGGATCGGTTCCTCCTGCTTGTTTTTTGGCCCCCTACCTTTTTGTTTTACATAAGTGGGAAGCGGTGGGGTCTCCGCACCGAACCTTGTTCATTTCAGCACTGGGGACACCGCGGGTAGCGTCTTCCCCCCCCCCCCCCGGGATACAAACTGGCTGTTTCAATATCCTGCATTGTGCTGGCCAATAGGAAGCCGCAGTGTCATCAGTCACAGCTTCCTATTGGCCTGCTGACGTGAGGGATTTAAATACCAGGAAGCAACTGGCGGCATCTTTCTTGGTGACTATCTCGGGAACCACGGGGCCCACTGAGCTGAAATTAATGTGGTCCCGTTCCGCAGACCCCCACTTTCCCTCCTATGCAAGACAAAATGTGGGGGCAAAGCCTGGGTTGCTCCTGTTACCCTTTGTGTGCTGGAGGGGTTGTGGGGCCAGTGAATCCCGTTTTGGTTCACCATCAGCACAGATCGCGTCCTGAGCTAAAATAGGAGTGGCGGGCGCGATCTGCCGTAAGAAAAATATATTTGGGGGGGGGGGGGGGTGGAATGGGGGGCACTCAAAGGGTTAAAGGTAGAGGACAATAAGCAACTCAAAAGATCATGAATCAGTGTTCTTGTTGCAAAGAAGAACATATCTGTTTCTTCACCAGACACAAAGTAATTAAATGAGCAATTAAATAATTAGTGACGCCAAATACATTGGTGAGTATGTTTTTGTCTGATAAGTGGGACTACCCCTTTAGCCCGGCTGCATCCAGATTTCTAATCTACAGTGTATCTAAGGCTGGGGCCATGGTGCCTTGCCCGGGCGGAGGCTGTAAGGTCAGCGGGTGCTTTCCCTGGCCATGGTGGGGGGGCGTTCCTAGGGGCGTCACGGAGCTGGTTCGCCCTCATTGGGCGAACCGCTCAGGTGACCGGCCTGTAACTCCAAGAAATCCGTTTGAACTGATTTCTTGCACAACGTGTGCCCGCTTCCGCGCGCACACGCCGCATGGACGCGATCACTGCCTTAAGGCAGTCTGTTCGCTCGTCCGCACGGTCTGCGGTACCATGGCCCCAGCCCTAAGTGTTGTGCCCCAAGCTGGTGAAGAAGTCTTCTTACTCCCAGTGTAGTGAAAACACAAGAAACTGATGAAAGAATGATAAGTGGTTAAGGGTTTTTTTAGCAGACAAGAGAGATTAGCTGCTCTGGACATGTTTAGCCAAGAATAAAGGAGATAGAGAGAAGATAAGTGTTTCAGAATTTTAAAAGGAAGATGGGGGGGGGTGGGAGGGTAGTACACAAATCGGATGTGTGGGACTAGTTGGTTTCTTGTATGGCCTAGGGCCTTAGTGGGAATATTTCAGGAAACGCTGGGATGCATCTAGCTCTTTCGCTGACCAAGCATTATGGAAAACAAATTCACAAAGCCTGTGCTCCTCTCAAACTGGCTGGCAATTTATTAGTGAAATTCAACATTTTGAAGTGTAATAACAGAGGAGCCATTTAGTTGATCAAAAAAATCATTAAGCCAGCTAACCCCGCCAAGGTAAATTCCATGTCAACAGATACCTACACTTAATGTGTGTGTGTGTGTGTGTGTGTATATATATATATGTATATGGAGATATAACTGTATGCTCATTTGTATGTCTTAGGCAGGTCTGCAACCCCGCCTTTCACCATTATCACCCAGCACACAGCACTTCCACTGCAGCAAGGGATTCTGGGAAATGACATGCAAATGAGCACACAGTGCCACTTTTTGCTTCAAAACCATTTTAAACATGGTTCCCTATAGGCTTAAGCTTGCTGCATGGTCACAGCTTTTAGCACAGCCAAGGTTAAGCTTTGGTCCTGCTGCGTCTGGCGGCGCGCGTGCGCGTTACTCACCAGCAGGTGTATCCTCCCGAGCCGATCCCAGTCCCCCCTCGCTGCACGGCTCACTACGCGCTGTGACTCGTCAGCCGCCAGGGGATGCAAGAGAATTGCGGTGACGCGTCATGTGGTGCGCTGGTGAGCCTATCAGTGGCGGGGGCGGGAGCTGTCAGCCTCCAAAAGGTGTGTGTGTCATGGAGAGGAGGGCATGTGTGGAGGGGGAGCTGCCTACCTTCCAGCCAGCAGCAGCACCCTCCTGCAGCCTGGGAGACCGACCGGGAGATGGCTGCAGCCATCCGCTGGGTGGGGGGTGGGTGTATCGGACGGGAGCTGCAGAGATAATGTGGATAGGGGGAGAGTAGCACGGAGAGCAGCAGAGGGCATGTGGGGTGTCCCTCCTGCAGCCCCCCAGTGCAGCCCTCCGCTCAAACCACGCCCCCCCCCCCCAGGTTCTCCACTCCCTACAGACCGCAGATAGCGGTCAAGTGCCTCTCCACGTGCCGCCTGTCTGCAGTGCGGGCGCGTGGTCTGAGGCAGCAGGGCCTTAGCCTTATGATGCATAGCCAGTAAACCCACCCACAGACAGCTGTTTCGACCTTAATGGGTCTCATCAGTGTGAGGTTGGTTACTGGCTATGCAAAGCTGAAGCAATGAGGATGGGGTTTACCATACTTAGTTAAGTTATGGTGAGTAAAAAAATTGACAAAAACCCTCCACAGCAAAGCATATAGCAAATGGAAATATAACTGTATGTTCATTTTCATGTCTTAGGCAGGTCTGCAACACTGCCTTTCACCATTATCACCCAGCACACAGCACTTCCACTGCAGCAAGGGATTCTGGGAAATGACATGCAAATGAGCACACAGTGCCACTGTTTGCTTCAAAACCATTTTAAACATGGTTCCCTATAGGCTTAAGCTTGCTGCATGGTCACAGCTTAAAGCACAGCCAGGGTTAGGATGCATAGCCAGTAAACCCACCCACAGTCAGCTGTATAATATATATATATATATATATATATATATATATATACAAATTCCCCTTTTTCTATGTACAGGCAGTCTTCGGTTATCCAACAGAACCCGTTCTGGAAGTAGCGTTGGATAGTGAAACTATTGTAAATTGAATCCCATGTTAATCAGTGGTGGTGAGCGTTGAATAACGCATTCAGGCATTGGATAACGCATTCCGGTGTCGAAAAATGGCCCAAAGGGTTGTGTTGAATATCCCATTTCGTTCGTTGGATAGCGAGGACTACCTGTGTGTGTGTGTGTATATGTCTATATATATATATATGTCTGTGTGTGTATATATATATATATATATATATATATATATATACACACACACACACACACACACACATAAATATACATACACCGGAAATAATTGGACACTGATGCAAGTTTTGTTATTTCGGCTGTGTACCAAAATAAATTCAAGTTACAGTTGAATAATGAATATGGGCTTAAAGTGCAGTCTATCTGCTTTAATTTGAGGGTATTCACATCCAAATTGGAGTAAGGGTTTAGGAATTAAATATTAAAGAGATTTATCACCCTCTTTTTCAAGGGACCAAAAGTAATTGGACTATTGATTCAAAAGCTTCTTCATGGACAGGTGTGGGCTATTCCTTCGTTATTTCATCATCAATTAAGCAGGTAAAAGGTCTGGAGTTGATTCCAGGTGTGGCATTTGCATTTGGAAGCTGTTGCTGTGAACCCACAACATGCAGTTAAAGGAGCTCTCAATGCAAGTGAAACAGGGTATCCTTAGGCTGCAAAAAAAAAAAAGAAACCACATCAGAGAGATAGCAGGAACATAAGGAGTGGCCAAATCAACAGTTTGGTACATTCTGAGAAAAAAAGAACGCACTGGTGAGCTCTGCAACACAAAAAGACCTGGAAGTCCATGGAAGACAACAGTGGTGGATGATCGTAGGATCCTTTCCATGGTAAAGAAAAAACCCTTCACAACATTCAGCCAAATGAAGAACACTCTCCAGGAGGTAGGCATATCATTATCCAAGTCTACCATAAAGAGAAGACTTCACGAGAGCAAATACACTGGCGACACACTTTATTCGAGCTCGGCTAGTCCCACGAATTCGGGTATACCCGGGTGTATTGAGGTTTGTGACTGTTTTCTGCCCGAGTGCATTGAGGTATTTTCCAAGCAGGGATTGAAGCATTTTATTCCCGCTGGCTGAAATACTGCACAGTATATATATATATACTGCATTACAATTCATGAATTTATGTCATCTGGTAGACACACGAAGCATTGCAGCCTATTAAATCCTAATCATTATCATTTAACAGATCAGCCGCCCGTCAGCCAGGCATGAACCCAGGCTGGGAAGGCAAACGCAACGGGGCTTGTCAGAGGTGAGGAGCGGCGCATTCCAGGTATCTGCCAGGTACATACTGGGTATTTGCTCGAATAAAGTGTGTCGGTGCAGTACAGAGTGTTCACCACAAGGTGCAAACCATTCATAAGCCTCAAGAATATAAAGGCCAGATTAGACTTTGCCAAACAATATCTGAAAAAGCCAACCCAGTTCTGGAACAGCATTCTTTGGACAGATGAAACTATGATCAACCTGTACCAGAATGATGGGAAGAAATGTATAGAGAAGGCTTGGAACGGCTCATGATCCGAAGCATACCACATCATCTGTAAAGCACGGTGGAGGCAGTGTGATGGCATGGGCATGCATGGCTTACAATGGCACTGGATCACTAGTGTTTATTGATGATGTGGCAGAAGACAGAAGCAGTCGGATGAATTCTGAAGTGTATAGGGATGTATTGTCTGCTCAGATTCAGACAAATTCAGCGAAGTTGATTGGATGGCGCTTCACTTTACAGATGGACAATGACCCGAAACATACTGCGAAAGCAACCCAGGAGTTTTTTAAGCCAAAGAAGTGTAATATTCTGCAATGGCCAAGTCAATAACCTGATCTCAACCCGATCGAGCATGCATTTCACTTGCTGAAAACAAAACTAAAGGCAGAAAGACCCACGAACAAACAACAACTGAAGACCACTGCAGTAAAGGCCTGGCAAAGAATCACAAAGGAGGAAACCCAGAGTTTGGTGATGTCCATGCGTTCCAGACTTCAAGCAGTCATTGCCTACAAAGGATTCTCGCCAAAGTATTAAAAATGAACATTTTTTTTATGATTGTGTTAATTTGTCCAATTACACCTGAGCCCCTGAAATAAGGGGACTGTGCATGAAAATGGTTGCAATTCCTAAACGTTTCATACGATATTTTTGTTCAACCCCTTGAATTAAAGCTGAAAGTCTGCACTTCTATTGCATCTCGGTTGTTTCATTTCAAATCCACTGTGGTGGCATACAGAGCCAAAATTATGAAAATGTGTCAGTGTCCAATTATTTCCAGACCTAACTGTATATATACACACACACACACACACACACACACACACACACACACACACACACACACACACACAATATTTCATGTGTTTGAATGGTGATTTGATCTAACTCAAACAATCATTTCCCCTTTAAACCAGGGCTCCTCAACTGCTGCCCACAGGCCGCATGGCCTTGAACTGACCCTTAGACTCAGCTGCCCCAGCATCAATCCGAAGTTAGCAGGAACACAGCACTATTTCTCACACTAAAACTTACTTCTGAGTAAAGGTGATGTAAATATGTATATGGAGCAGGTGTTATAAATACTTGTAAAATGCTGAAATATTATCATTTTCAAGTTTTTAAAATGTGCCTAAAATTACTATACAAATGGCTTGTGGCCCGTCTACTCCTGAATGTTTTCTGATCGGGCCCCTCTGAAGAACTGGGCGAAGAGCTCGGCCTTAAACCTATCATTGTATTCCTAAGTGTGCCTGCACTTTTAACCCTTTTCGTGGTGTTAAGCTGCTTGGGTGGAGTAACCTTTCATAAAGTATATTAAACACATATTCAATCTTATATAACACAACCAGTGATATATGTTGTTATATGTTGTTGTATGGTGTTATTGTAATGTAAAATCTACAGCCTGGACAGGCACATTTACATAAAGGGTTAATGAGAAACCCCTCCTGCTGTGGTCTCCATGGAGAGATTGTTTGAATTAGTTCTAAGCTGCTGTGTTCTAAAACCTCAGAGTTCTGCTCCATCTGCTTGTAAAAGCCTCATTCTGTGTCAGCTGCTCCTCCAGTCAGCAGCAGACCAGTCCTTGTCCTGCACGCTGACGGGCTTTTCATATATGTCAGCTCGAGATACCGTAGGACATTTCAATATTCTTTAGCTGACTCCCATGGATCCGGTATACGACGTACAAAGGATGCCACGGCGTAGCTTGCGTCTGATTACTAGAGGAAGCTGTACGTCTGCCAATGATATTGGCAGCACCACCTCTGGGATTATATTATCAAAGGGCAGAGCCCCAAAGAAATCCCTAAAGCTATCATCAAAAGTTTCCTCTAGAGACCGAATTCAGGGACCACAGTATGAGCAGACAACTTCTAGAGGATTGAACCAAGCTTGGGTTTCTCATCTCTCCAGAAACCATTTGAAAATCACGAACGTTTTGCTGTTGCTCTCCCTGGTGGTAATTGTTAAAATGAGTTACAGTCACCAACAAGACTATAACAATATGACGCTCCAGATTCTGCAGCTCCAGAAACAATTTGCCGAAATAATAGAAATAATCGGAACATCTGCATTTATAACCAAGTCACTAAATGACAACATTGCAAAATTAAAAACAGAAAGCGAAAAGTTGATGGAGGATTTAATTGCTACACAAAAACAACACGGATGGAGCATTACACACCTAGAAGCTCTCTGGGAACAGCTGTGCGAGGAGATCGAGGAGGTCGAGCAGAATGCCGAAGTAGAACGTGGTCTTGTTGAATTGGAGGCCTTAGGGAGTGTCAGTAGACCCGCATAAAAACATGTGTTATTAGAATGCTATGTTTTTGTATATAGTATGTTAATAAAAGCAATAAAATATTAGATATATTCAAATGTGATTTTTGAGTGTGTAATATTTGAGAACAGTAACACACGTGGATTCTTTTTCTGTATAAGCGTGATGCATAGAGGGATATCAGATAATGCAATTTTCTCACTGACACAATGTAGGGATCTGCTGTATTGTTCTCTCCAGGGCTCTGCACAGGGGGTCATAAAGTCATATTGCTGTGTAATTCCTGCTATTTTTTTAATGTTATCTAAACTGGAGGATCCCACAAAAGCTGATTCGTAGCTTCACCCCCGCCCCCCATTGCTGATAATCTATCCGCTGGAGCCAAAATTACTCTCATGCACACATATCCCCACACGCTAAGCAGGTATTATTGGTGGTTATGCACTTTTGTCCACAGAATGAGTGGCAAAGTCTTTTTTTGCTGACAAAATGTCTTAGGACAGGTTACAAATATAATCACTGCGCTTCTCCATGTAAAGAGCATGCAGCTAGTGAAGGAAATGGCCATACAAATGTGCAAAACAGAAAGTGAATCCCTGCGCTTCTCCCATAGGGATAGCAATCAATGGGGAATATATATATATATGTATGGTGTAAATACCTATAAGAAAAAAGGAGACTTTTGGTATACATCCTTTGATCAAATAATGCCAAGCCTGCTAACCACGTCAAGGTAAGTCTCTTTAGCAGGTCCCTACGCTAAATGCATACTAGTGTTATGTGAAATAAGCCCAGAAGGGGTTAAAATATCAAAGCATATGCTTGTATAACCTAGTGCAATTAAAAACTGGTATATACCAGTACAGATACTCACATGTAAGTGAAGTGGAATAAGGGGACCTTGCTAGGAGATTATATACCTAGAAGAGGAGGGGCTGGCCTGCCACAAACTGCTCAATAAGCAGTTGCAGGTGATTGGCTAAATATATTCAATTACACCATAGTAGTGTTGCCCTCTAGGAGCGTGCTGCAAAGGATTAAAATCGGCCCAACAAATAATGTAAAACAAATATAATCACTGCGCTTCTCCATGTAAAGAGCATGCAGCTAGTGAAGGAAATGGCCATACAAATGTGCAAAACAGAAAGTGAATCCCTGCGCTTCTCCCATAGGGATAGCAATCAATGGGGAATATATATATATATGTATGGTGTAAATACCTATAAGAAAAAAGGAGACTTTTGGTATACATCCTTTGATCAAATAATGCCAAGCCTGCTAACCACGTCAAGGTAAGTCTCTTTAGCAGGTCCCTACGCTAAATGCATACTAGTGTTATGTGAAATAAGCCCAGAAGGGGTTAAAATATCAAAGCATATGCTTGTATAACCTAGTGCAATTAAAAACTGGTATATACCAGTACAGATACTCACATGTAAGTGAAGTGGAATAAGGGGACCTTGCTAGGAGATTATATACCTAGAAGAGGAGGGGCTGGCCTGCCACAAACTGCTCAATAAGCAGTTGCAGGTGATTGGCTAAATATATTCAATTACACCATAGTAGTGTTGCCCTCTAGGAGCGTGCTGCAAAGGATTAAAATCGACCCAACAAATAATGTAAAACAAATATAATCACTGCGCTTCTCCATGTAAAGAGCATGCAGCTAGTGAAGGAAATGGCCATACAAATGTGCAAAACAGAAAGTGAATCCCTGCGCTTCTCCCATAGGGATAGCAATCAATGGGGAATATATATATATATGTATGGTGTAAATACCTATAAGTAAAAAGGAGACTTTTGGTATACATCCTTTGATCAAATAATGCCAAGCCTGCTAACCACGTCAAGGTAAGTCTCTTTAGCAGGTCCCTACGCTAAATGCATACTAGTGTTATGTGAAATAAGCCCAGAAGGGGTTAAAATATCAAAGCATATGCTTGTATAACCTAGTGCAATTAAAAACTGGTATATACCACTACAGATTTCTGTTCTGTTTAGGACAGGTTACAAACGGCCCCTATAGCAGAGTTGCAACCCGTGGCTCCCTCCCCCTCCTACATGCGACCCCCAGCTGCTGCCCCTCCCCCTCACTATCCTGCCATAAAACCTAATCTGGCCTGATCTGCAGAGGGGGCCTGCTGGAAGGTGTCCATGGAGGTGCCTGTCCAGGCAGCTTGCTGTTGACTGGTAGAAGTGTGGTTCCCCTGACAGGCACCTCCGTGGGCACCTTTCTTACAGACCCCCTCAATCCTCCAGGGCAGCCGGTAGGCCAGCGGTGCGCAAACTTGGGGTCACTGGATTTTTCTTGGGGGGCACGGGGCCTCTGCAACCGCCGCACTCTTCACCGAGGCATTTAAATTAAATGCCGGGGGACCGTGCAAGGTCTCTGCAACCTCAACTTACTGGGATTCAGCCGGCTTCTGGTCATATGACGCCGCGGGGTCATGACGCGGCATCATGGAAACACGTGTCAAATGATGCTGCGGGGTGACATCACGTGATACTCGGCGTCATCTCTCTCTCTCTGTCTCCTCTCCCTCCAACCTCAACTTACTGGGATTCAGCCGGCTTCTGGTCACGTCGCAATGACAATGTGGGGTCATTCATAAATGATCTTCCCACAGCTTGAAAGGGAGCCTCAATACACATGTATGCAGATGACACAATTTTATATGCACACAGCCCTAACCTCTAGATTTTGCAAAGGCTTTTGACACAGTTGATCATGCTATCCTGCTTAACAAACTCCAGAGCTCTGGAATAGGGAAACATGCTTTAAACTGGTTTCAGTCCTACCTATCAGGACGATCCCAACATGTGTCCATCTCAGGCTCTAACTCCAACCCCCTGGATATCACCTGTGGTGTCCCGCAAGGCTCTGTTCTGGGGCCCCTACTCTTCTCAGTGTTCATTAATGATCTTCCCACAGCTTGTAAGGAAGCCTCAATACACATGTATGCAGATGACACAATCCTATATGCACACAGCCATAGCTTCTCTGACCTTCAACACACCCTTCATTCTGACTTTTTGAGACTCGAAAACTGGATTTCCCAAAACAAACTGTTTTTAAACACTGACAAGACTGTAACAATGGTATTTGGGACCAAGACTAAATTTGTAAAGCTTCCAGTGACTGAGCTCCAAATCAGAACCAGCGCTAAAACCACCCTAACTCCTGTTACTAGCTTTAAATACCTGGGCATATGGTTTGACTCCCACTTAACATTCGGAATGCACATTGATACACTGACATCCAAAACCTATGCCAAACTAGGTGTACTTTACAGGAACAAATCGTACCTAAGTCTGCTGGTCAGAAAGCGAATCACACAGCAGATGCTAATGCCAATTATTGACTATGGAGACATAGTATATGGCTCGGCACCCCAAACTCACCTTAGCAAACTTGATACCCTCTACAATTCAATTTGTCGTTTCGTTCTCCAATGCAACTACAACACACATCACTGCGATATGCTCAAAGAACTAGATTGGTCATTGTCACGGTAGCTTATGACAAGATATAATGAACACCAAATATCTGGGTTGAACTGAACGAGGCTTAGATATAATAAAATATAATTTATTCCTTAAAAAGGTGAACACAGCAATATAGTACAATTAACAGACAAGAAGGTAACATTTACTTAGGGTTAGGGGATGGAGAAGTATCAGCTAGCAATTCTCCAGCAATCCGGTGACATTCCAGGTGGAATCAGAAGCACAACTAAAAACTGTAGGGTTGGCACAGTTTATATACCTGTGTAACCCTATTCTTAACATTGAATACAGACTATTGTTGAACAATTATCTGTATCAAATCCCTAACGTGGAGACACAGATTAACCCATGCCCCCCAGCTAATTAGCCCATGTGTACTGGGACTCTATGGGTAGCCCCATAATTTAATCGGGGCAACGACCAGTCTACCAAATGAAGTGACAAGGTGAAGTGAAAGTGCGCAACTATTAAATTCTAACACACACGTGAAGTGATTAAATTGTGATAAAAAATAAGTGAAATACGTGACCTATTTTTATCAATTTTGAATGAAGCGTCTGCAGCTGCGGTACCAGGGATGGCTCAGAGCACCCCCTAGAACGTTAGACAAATAGACAAAAAAACACAGCGCACAACGCTCATAGTGCATTAAATATATTAAATCAAAAATTCAATATGGTAAGTAATGTGCGTACATCAAGTTAATTACAAGTGAGCATGTTAGGGGTAAGTTACCCATGCACCAACAGATGTCATCAGTGGAAACCGGTTTGGATGTCACCAGCAGGAACCCTCTGTGGTGCCAGGTTCTGTAGCATCAAAAGGGGAGTCTTTTTGAGATAACCACTCCGTGAATAGACAGTGTCCCGTGTTTGCGGTTCACAGAGAAGCAGCCCTGTCTCTGGGACATACACGGCAGCTTCAATCCTCCTCCAAACCTCTGTTGCGGCAGGCACTTCCGGGTTGTGACGTCATCCGTCTATAGCAGCGCTGCTCGCGTGACTGTCCTCTGGTAGCCAGGTAGATAATGCCAACGGGGTGGGTAACAGGTCTCAGGATACTTGTTTAATCCAACACGTTTCGAAACCGAACAGGTTTCTCCATCAGGGATGTTCGGTTTCGAAACGCGTTAGACGGATGATAAAGTACCTCTGTACGAAACGCGTAGGTGCGTTCTATTTGTCCCCTTTTTTCCCTGTATGTGTTAGTTGGCTAATACAAATTTGAAACTACTGCGGAGTGGCCTGGTTTTGTTTTCCCTGCTTCACATTGCAGGGAGTCTGGAAGCTGTGCTCTATCTACACCACTACCCTCTTGTTTGTAGGTGTAGACATAACACCTACAAACCACTCCAGTTTGATGATTCTCCACCCTCAGGTAACAATTAGAGTGGCAGAGTCTGTTGATTAGTACTTGGGCGGTTGATTAGTACTTAGTGTAAACAATCAGGCAGTTAACTTTTGATCACAGTGCTTAGGCTCAATCAGCCGGCTGCCCTTCATGACCTATTAGCATAGCAGATGGAGTCTGCATTGTCAGAGCAGATCCAAAATACCATACATATACACTTTAATATCTACACATATTAATAAGTTCCATTCTGGTGGGCTCAGTGGGTCGAAATTTGCCAGTTTTTAATGCCTACAGTGACTCCACACTTTGGCCAAATATCAACTCTCTGCGACCTCCAGAACTGGAGATACAGAAATGCACTTTAAAACATTAAAATACAGGATTATAATGAAACATGGGAACAGGGGAACATGCATTTTCCTGACATGACAAGGCGTAAGCCACATTCCTGGACCGCAGTCCAGTTAACCCCTTGCCTCCCTGGTGAGGTCAGGGGGTGGCCATATGGGGTGCAACCCCTTTAATACCGGGCCAACCTCTCCCTCTACAGTCATCACTCGAGTTAAGGCGCAAAGTTCACCTTTCCTGTCTTGCCTTTAAATACTTTCTGGGCAAGCTACCCAGCTATCTGAACAAGCTCCTCACCCCTACCACATGCAGCACTTATCTGAGATCTGACTCCAAAAGACTGTTCATGGTCCCAAAGCTACACAAAGTATCCGGTCGCTCCTCCTTCTCTTACCGTGCACCCCAAAACTGGAACAACCTACCGGAGATTCTCACATCCACCACCAGTTTAAGTTCTTTCAAAACTCAGGCTGCTTCACATTTTAATTTAGTCTGTAACTGTTACATACGCCTATAATATATATTATCGGTAACTGTGCATGCAATGTCTTGTATATAATGTATACCCTGTTCATTTATGTAACTGTATTTGTAACCATGTATTATTTGTCTTAACTCTATGCCCAGGACATACTTGAAAACGAAAGGTAACTCTCAATGTAGTACTTCCTGGTAACACATTTTATAAATAAAATAAATAAATAAATGTGACGTGACGCGTCGTCATGAAAATACGCGTCAAATGACGCTGCGGGGTGACAACACGTGACACTGCGTTGTTTGTCTCCAGGTCACAGGGGAGGGGGGGCGCGAGCTCTGGAGCCAGCACACGGAGGCGCAACAAAAAAAACTTTGCGGTAGGCAGTGGGGTACACTCAGATCCTCTCTTCCAATATCCCTGCCCCCCCCTCTCTCTTTCACTCCTCTCTCTTCCAATATCCGTCCCCTCTCTCCCCATCTCTCTCTCCGTCCCCTCTCTCTGTCTCCTTCCCACCCACTTTCTCTTCTCTCTCTCCTTTACCCTCTCTCTCCACCCCCTTCAGTCTATCTCTATCTCCTTCCCCTCTCTCTCGCCTTCCCCCCCTCTCTCTCTCCTTCCCCCTCCTTTCTCTCCTTCCCCCTCTCTCTCTCACTTTCCCCCTCTTTCTGTCTCCTTCCCCTCTCTCCCTCCTTCCCCCTCTCTTTCTCCTTCCCCCCCTCTCTCTCCTTCCTCCCCATTCTCTCCTCCCTCCCCCTTCCCCTCTGTCTCACCCCGTATCTCGTTCTCCCACCCCTAAGGAACATACAATACGCTGTGTGGTGTGGAGTTTAATGGGGGTGGGGGGGGGGGGAGATGCGGGGATTAATGGGGAGGGGGGTGTTTGGGATGTGGGGATTAATGGGAGGTCGTTTTTCTTTACTTTGTCCTTAGCCCCAAGATTTCTATTGGCGGAGATATATATATATGTATATGTATACAACATTTGGGGGGGGGGGGTAGTGTGGGGTTTTTTCCCCCTCTTTCCCCCCCCTCTCTCTCCTTCCCCCCTCTCTCTCCTTCCCCTCTCTCTCCTTCCCCCTCTTTCTTTCCCCCCTCTCTCTCCTTCCCCCCTCTCTCCTTCCCCCTCTCTCTTTCCTCCCTCTCTCCTTCCCCCTCTCTCTCCTTCCCCCCTCTCTCTCCTTCCCCCCTCTCTCTCCTTCCCCCCTCTTTCTCCTTCCCCCCTCTCTCTCCTTCCCCCTCTCTCTCTTTCCCCCCTCTCTCTCCTTCCCCCCTCTCTCTTTCCTTTCCCCCTCTCTCTCTCCTTTCCCCCCTCTCTCTCCTTCCCCCCTCTCTCTCCTTCCCCCTCACTCTCTCCTTCTCCCTTCACGCTCTCCCCCCCTCTATCTCTACTCCCCCTTTATCTCTCCTCCCCCCCACTCTCTCCTTCCCCCCTCTCTCTGTCCCCCCCCTCTCTCTCTATCTTTCCCTCTCTTTCTCTCCTTCCTCCTCTCTCTTTCCCCCCCCTTCTCCTGTGCTTCCTCCCTCTTTCCCCTCTGTCTCTCCCCATATCTCGTTCTCCCACCCCTAAGGAACACACAATACGCTGTGAGGTTTAATGGGGGGGTGGGGGGGAGGGGGTGAAATGTAGGGTTTAATGGGGGGGGGGGTGTGGGGTTTAATGGGGGGTGAGATTTGGGAATTAATGGAGGGGGGGGCTGCTCCTTTAATTTGTCCTGGGTCCCAAGATTTCTATTGCGGATATGTACAGTACATGTGTATGTATGTATGTATGTGCATTGCAAAGCCAACCTCACACTGATGAGATCCACAAGGTCGAAACAGTCTGTCTGTGAGTGGGTTTACTGGCTTTGCATCTCATCCCAGGCTATGTTTAAAAGCTGTGTTTAAGGCTTCCATGTAATAATGGATTTAAGACAAAAGTGGCAAACTGCTCTCATTTGCATGTGATTTCCCAGAATCCCTTGCTGCAGTGGATGCACTGTATGCTAGGTGATCATGGCGAAAAGCAGGGTTGCAGAACTGTCTGAGACCATGGTGTGGGAGACCTTAAGGCAGTGATCGCACCCATAGACCGTGCGGGCAGAGACGGGAGGGGGCACGCGTTGCGCAAGAAATCAGTTTAAACTGATTTCTTGTCGCGACACGCAGATCACGTGAGTGTTTCGCCCAATGAGGGCGAACCAGCTCCGTAACGCCCTTAGGAACGCCGTCGAACATGGCAAGGGAAAGCACCCACTTTCCCGGGCCTTAGACATGTGAATGTGCCCACAAGTAATATTTTTATATGCTGTATGTATGTATGAATGGTTTTCGCTTGTGTATATATATGTATATATATATATATATATATATACACACACACACACACACACACACACACACACAGTTGTGTGAAAAAGAAAGTACACCCTCTTTGAATTCCATGGTATTACATATCAGGACATAATAACAATCATCTGTTCCTTTGCAGGTCTTAAAATTAGGTAAATACAACCTCAGATGAACAACAACACATGACATATTACACCGTGTCATGATTTATTTAACAAAAATAAAGCCAAAATGGAGAATCCATGTGTGAAAAACTAAGTACACCTTATGATTCAATAGCTTGTAGAACTACCTTTAGCAGCAATAACTTGAAGTAATAATTTTCTGTATGACTATCCGTCTCTCACATGGTTGGGGAAGAATTTTGGCTCACTCTTCTTTACATCGTTGCTTCAGTTCATTGAAGTTTGTGGGCATTTGTTTATGCACAGCTCTCTTAAGGTCCAGCCACAGCATTTCAATCGGGTTGAGGTCTGGACTTTGACTGGGCCATTGCAACATCTTGATTCTTTTCTTTTTCAGGCATAGGGGCCTATGCAGAGAGCAGCGCTATTTCGAAATTCGCCATTTTTTGGAGAAAATCGCGCAGAAAGCAGCAGAAAATGGCGAGTTCCGAAAAACGCGCCAATTTTTCTTTTCTAGTTATAAAACTCGCCTCGCGGCTGGCGAGAACCTCAATCTCGCCAGTTTTAAAAATATCCGTATGCAGAGAGGCGCGAACGGCATCTAGCGGCTGTTCGCGCCAATAAAATGGCGCGATTGTCTCAGTTTTAACTCGCCAGAAAAAATTGGCAAGAAGCTGCCGCTCGCGGCCATTGCAAAGGGAAAAAAAAAGGCGCGAATTTGTTTTAACACATTTCTGAAGCGCGCATCTCGCCAATTTAAACTCGCCACACGCATCCATGTTAAACATAGCAGAATTCGCACTTTTCTGCATATGGAGAATAAAACTCTCCAAAAAAGCTACTTTTTAATAAATTCGCCAATTTTAAAATTCGCTGCTCTCTGCATAGGCCCCATACTGTTGTAGATTTGCCGGTGTGCTTGAGATCATTGTCCTGTTGCATGACCCAATTTCGGCCAAGCTCTAGCTGTCGGACAGATGGCCTCACATTTGACTCTAGAATACTTTGATATACAGAGGAGTTCAGGGTCGACTCAATGACTGCAAGGTTCCCAGGTCCTATTGCTGCAATACAAGCTCTAATCATCACCCCTCCACCACTGTGCTTGACCGTTGGTATGAGGTGTTTGTGCTGATATGCTGTGTTTGGTTTTCGCCAAACGTGGCGCTGTGCATTATGGCCAAACATCTCCACTTTGGTCTCGTCTGTCCAAAGGACATTGTTCCAGAAGTCTTGTGGTTTGTTCAGATGCAACTTTGCAAACCTAAGCCGTGCTGCCATGTTCTTTTTACAGAGAAGAGGCTTTCTCCTGGCAACCCTTCCAAACAAACCATACTTGTTCAGTCTTTTTCTAATTGTACAGTCATGAACTTTAACATTTAACATGCTAACTGAGGCCTGTAGAGTCTGAGATGTAACTCTTGGGTTTTTTGCAATTTCTCTGAGCATTGCACGGTCTGACCTTGGAGTGAATTTGCTGGGACGTCCACTCCTGGGAAGAATGCCAACCGTCTTGAATGTTTTCCACTTTTGTATGTATGTATGTATGTCTTTATTTGTATAGCGCCATAAAATGTACATAGCGCTTCACAGTAGTAATACATGTCATATAAATAGCAAATATAAATAACACATCATGGGAATAAGTGCTTCAGACATACTGTAAAAGTAACATTAAGGAAGGAGTCCCTGCTCCGAGGAGCTTACAATCTAATTGGTAGGTAGGGAGAACGTACAGAGACAGTAGGAGGGAATACTAGTAAGTGCGTCTGCAGGAGGCCAAGCTTTGTGTCATGTGTCCATGATTATCCAGTGCTACTCATATGCTTCTTTAAGCAGATGTGTCTTAAGGTGGGTCTTAAAGGTGGATAGCGAGGGGGCTAGTCGGGTATTGAGGGGAAGAGCATTCCAGAGGTGTGGGGCAGAAAGTGAGAAAGGTTTAAGGCGGGAGAGAGCTTTAGATACAAAGGGGGTAGAAAGAAGACATCCTTGAGAAGAACGCAAGAGTCATGATGGTGCATAGCGAGAAATTAGGGCTGAGATGTAATGAGGGGCAGAAGAATGTAAAGCTTTAAAAGTGAGCAGTAGAATTGAGTGTGAGATACGCGATTTAATCGGAAGCCAGGAGAGTGATTTCAGCAGGGGAGACGCTGAGACAGATTTAGGAAAGAGTAGAGTGATTCTGGCAGCAGTGTTTAGGATAGATTGTAGGGGAGACAGGTGAGAGGTAGGAAGGCCGGACAGCAGGAGGTTGCAGTAATCGAGACGTGAGAGAATGAGGGCCTGAGTCAGAGTTTTAGCAGTTGAGTAACAGAGGAAAGGGCGTATCTTTGTGATATTGCGGAGGAAAAAGCGACAAGTTTTAGAAACGTTTTGAATATGAGAGGAGAATGAGAGAGAGGAATCAAGTGTGACCCCTAGGCAGCGTGCTTGGGCTACTGGGTGAATGATCGTATTTCCAATAGCAATGTGGAAGGATGTAGTAGGGCCAGGTTTGGGAGGTAGTATAAGGAGCTCTGTTTTTGCCATGTTAAGTTTCAGTCGGCGGATGGCCATCCAGGATGATATTCCAGAGAGGCATTCAGAAACTTTGGTCTGTATAGCAGGTGTAAGGTCAGGGGTTGAAAGGTAAATTTGTGTGTCGTCAGCATAGAGGTGATATTTAAACCCAAAAGATGTGATTAGGTCACCTAGAGAGAGTGTGTAGAGAGAAAAGAGAAGGGGTCCCAGGACAGAGCCCTGGGGTACCCCCACAGAGAGATCAATAGAGGAGGAGGAGGTGTTAGCAAAAGAGACACTGAAGGTACGATGGGAGAGGTAAGAGGAGATCCAGGATAAAGCTTTGTTCCGAATACCAAGAGTATGGAGAATGTGAAGGAGAAGAGGGTGGTCCACGGTGTCGAATGCTGCAGAGAGGTCGAGTAATATGAGCAGAGTGTAATGACCTCTGTCTTTGGCAGCGTGGAGGTCGTCAGTTATTTTAGTGAGGGCTGTTTCAGTAGAGTGAGCAGTGCGGAAGCCAGATTGTAGAGGGTCTAGTACAGAATAGGTGTTGAGAAAGTGTAGCAATCGAGAGAATACAAGACGTTCAAGGAGTTTGGAGGCAAAAGGCAGGAGGGAGACAGGTCGATAGTTAGAAGGACAGGTAGGGTCAAGCTTGCTGTTTTTGAGTAATGGTATAACGGTTGCATGCTTGAAGGATGAAGGAAAGGTACCAGAGTAGAGGGAAGAGTTAAAGATCTGTGTGAGCATAGGGATTATAGAAGGAGCAAGAGGTTTTAGGAGATGGGAGGGAATGGGGTCAAGTGGGCAAGTGGTAGAGGGCGAAGAGGAGATCAGCAGTGATACATCCTCCTCCGAGATAGCAGAAAAAGAGTCAAGAAAGACAGGAGGAGAGTTGGGAAGCATTGTGGGATGGGAGGAGGCAACAGATGGGATGTTCTGCCGTATGGACTCCACCTTTTTCTTTAAAAAGTCAGCAAAGTCCTGAGGTGAGATGGATGAAGAAGAGGAGGCAGCTGAGGGTGGTCTGAGTAGAGAGTCAAAGACAGAAAAGAGACGGCGTGGGTTAGACTTGTGTGTGTTGATTAGTGATGAAAAGTAGGTTTGTTTAGCCTGAAAGAGGGCAGAGTTGAAACAGGATAGCATAAATTTGTAGTGAATGAAGTCTGCGAGCGTATGAGATTTCCTCCAGAGGCGTTCAGAGGAACGAGTGGAGGAACGCAGCATGCGTGTGTGGGAGTTTAGCCAGGGTCTGGGGTTAGAAGGGCGAGGACGGCAGAGAGAAAGTGGGGCATGAAGATCAAGAGAGGAAGATAAGGCAGAGTTGTAGTTCCTGACCAGGTTGTCAGGGTCTGAAGTGGAACTGAGAGAGGAGAGGGAGGAGCGTAAAGTGGAATCAAGAGCTGGTAGGTTAATAGAGTGCAGGTTTCTGCAAAAACGAGGGCGAGATGGAGATGGAGATGGAGAGAAGCGAGAGAGAGAAAATGAGATGAGGTGATGGTCAGAGAGAGGAAAAGGGGAAATGGAGAAGTCGGAGAGAGAGAAGTTTTTAGTGAAAACCAGGTCTAAGTAGTGGCCATCCTTGTGGGTGCTGGCTGCAGTCCACTGTTGAAGGCCAAAAGAAGAGGTTAGAGAAAGAAAGCGGGAAGCCCAAGGGAGAGAGGGGTCATCAATGTGGCAATTGAAGTCCCCAAGGAGAAGAACAGGGGAGTCTGAGGAGAGAAAGAAAGAGAGCCAGGATTCAAAGTGAGAGAGAAAGGCAGAAGGGGGATGAGTAGAGGAAGGTGGGCGATAGATGACCGCCACATGGACCGGGAGAGGAGAGAAGATCTGGACTGTGTGAGCCTCGAAGGAGGGAAAAGCAAGAGAGGGGGGAATAGAAACTGTTCTGTAACGGCAGAGAGAGGAGAGCAGGAGCCCCACGCCTCCACCCCTGCCATCAGGGCGTGGAGTGTGGGAGAAGGAAAGGCCACCGTAGGAGAGGGCAGCTTCCAGAGCAGAGTCAGACTGAGTGAGCCAGGTCTCAGTTATAGCAAAGAGAAGCAGGGAGTGAGAGAGAAAGAAGTCATGCACAGAGAGGAACTTGTTAGAGAGGGAGCGAGCATTCCAAAGGGCACAGGAGAAAGGGAGAGAGGAGGGAGGGTGGCAGGGGATGGGTATGAGGTTAGAGGGGTTGACACCAGAAGGAGTAGAAGTTGCATGTGGAAGGCGAGGACGAGAGCAAGTAGAAATAAGGCAGGGACCAGGATTGGGAGAGATATCCCCAGAAGCAAGGAGGAGAAGCATGGATAGAAAGAGAATGTGTGAGGATGATTTGTAGGGGTGTGATTTAGTGCAGGGTGTATAGCTGTGTGGTGACAGAGGGCGCAGGTAAGAGAGGAGTTCATGTGAACTGAGAAGTGGTGAAGTAAGGAGAGATGGCGAAATATGAATAGAGTTAGAGACATGAGGCTGGTGGAAGGAAGTGCATAATTTGAAAATAAGTGAGGTTACAGTAAATATAAAAAGTAAAGGTGGCATCACAGCAATAGTAATGTGTTGAGATGTGCAGAGTGGGATGATAACCTCCTTTCCAGCGTAGTTCAAATGCAGGAATCAGAAGCAGTAGAGTGTGTCCACTTTTTCCACTTCTTTTTGAACTTCCTTTTTTAAACTTCCACTACTTGAAAGATTTCTACTTAAAAGCATTTCTGCTTAAGAGCAAAGGCTGCTAGCAGCAATGGCTGTTGTAAGTTTACTTATATACATGTAGAAAGTCACCTGGTTGGTACAACAAACTTAATTAGCACATGTGAATAATTTTGAATAATCTTTCTGACTGTAGAATGATGGACTTTAAATTGTTTGGAAATAGCCTTATAACCCTTCCCAGATTGGTGGGCAGCAACAATTGCTT
Organism: Ascaphus truei; assembly: GCF_040206685.1. Lineage (NCBI taxonomy): Eukaryota > Metazoa > Chordata > Amphibia > Anura > Ascaphidae > Ascaphus > Ascaphus truei. The sequence continues at coordinate 25,055,266 of NC_134501.1, read as the reverse complement.
CTCTAAGATCATTGCTGATGTCTTTCCTCCTTGGCATTGTGTTAACACACACCTGAATGCTTAAGACCAGCAAACTGCTAAAACTTCGGCTTTTATAGAGGTGGTCACACTTGCTGATGAACAATTAATCAAGGGCATTTGATTAGCAGCACCTGTCTGCTACTTAGCATCTTAATTCCTATGGAAGCAGTAAGGGTGTACTTAGTTTTTCACACATGGTGTCTCCATTTTGGCTTTATTTTTGTTAAATAAATCATGACACGGAGTAATATGTCATGTGTTGTTGTTCATCTGAGGTTGTATTTACTTAATTTTAAGACCTGCTAAGGACCAGATGATTGTTAGGCTTCACATCCTCCCGCACCTCCCGCCTGGCTTCCCGACCCCCACCCGGCTGCCCGACCCCCAGCTGGCTGCATGTGGAGGACAAGCAATCCCTGGATGAACTGCTGCACAGGTGGGCCCCCTCCCTTCCAATGAATACACACCCAGTCACCCACCCTGTCTGTGAGTGTGCCTGTGAGTGAGTGTGCCTGTGAGTGTGTGTCTGTGAGTGTGTGTGTCTGTGAATGTGTCTGTGTCTGTGAGTGTGTGTCTGTGAGTGTGTGTCTGTGTGTCTGCGAGTGTGTGTGTCTGCGAGCGAGTGTGTGTGTGTGCGTCTGCGTGTGTGTGTGGCACCCTCTCTCTCTCGCATCCACACACTCTCTCTCTCTCTGTCGCACCCACACTCTCTTTCTCTCTCTCTGTCACACCCACACTCTCTCTCTGTCACCCACAACTCACACTCTCTCTGTCACCCACAACTCACACTCTCTCTGTCTGTCTGTCTGTCACCTACACTCTCTCACACTCTGGATCTGGATATCTTATTTACCCTGTATATCTTAACTGCCCTATACCTACACCGAAATAACCTATACTGCTTTCTTCCAGATCTGACTCTCGAGCTTCACACGGGAGACATCGGAATCCCCCCTAACCCAGATGACAGGTAGGGAACACCTCCCCTCCAAATGTATAACTTTGCAGGAATGAGGGTAGCTGGACATTGAGGGACTGCGGATCAGATAAGATCCCAGGCGGGATTGCTGCTTTAGATATTATGAAGCGGGGGCGTCTAGGCACTGGTTTAGGGGTTCAGGAAACTAGTCATTCACATCTGTCTTTTTTTTCTAGATCCGACATTTACCCCCCCCCCCCCCCCACACACACACGTAATTATGTAACAAGGACTAATTGTAGTAAAGTATAAATGTAAAACAATAAATAAACTGTTATGTCAAAAACGAATGTTGTTCTTACTAGGAATTTATTTTAAAAGAATGTAAAAAAAAAACAGGGCTGGGGGCGGGGCTAAGTGACGAGCAGATTTTTTGGTTCAGCGAGTTGATTTTTGGGCGATTTGTCAACCACTGTATGTATGTGTATGTGTGTGTATATATATATATTATGCTGTGGAGGGTTTTTGTCACTTTTTTTTACCCACCATAACTTAACTAAGTGTGTGTGTGTGTGTGTGTGTGTGTGTATATATATATATATATATTTATATATATATATATTTATATATATACACACACACACACACACACACATTATCTTACTGTCGTATTGTCTTGTGGACCTAGTGAAATATGTGAAAGTTCCTCACAGGCTAAGTGAATGAAGCATTGATACTATCTGAGATTCAGTGCAATTAAAACCGACGCAAACCATTAATTCTGTCCTTCTAATCTCCTGTCCTGTTAAGGCTTTTGAACATTTCTTTTTGCCTTTACTTGTTCGCATGCTTACCTCTACGGCAATAACTGGGTAAAAGTTTCCTGCACCCCCAGCTCTCTCCTTTATCTGCCCTGTCCTTTTCAATGTCCTGTTTCTTGACAGACTATATACAGGCATACCCCGCGTTAACGTACGCAATGGGACCGGGGCATGTATGTAAAGCGAAAATGTACTTAAAGTGAAGCACCACCTTTTTCCCACTTGTCGATGCATGTACTGTACTGCAATCGGTTTATACGTGCTTAACTGATGTAAATAACGCATGTGTAACGGGCTCTATAGTCTCACTGCTTGCGCACAGCTTCGGTACAGGTAGGGAGCCGGTATTGCTGTTCAGGACGTGCTGACAGGCGCATGTGCGAGCTGCCGTTTGCCTATTGAGCGAGATGTACTTACTCGTGAGTGTACTTAAAGTGAGTGTCCTTAAACCGGGGTATGCCTGTACACTGTGCCGTGTCACTGTAAGTCAAATATAACATGTCCGACCTTCATGGTCACCACGTACTCACTCATACAATTTCTAGACCCCCCCCCAAGTTGAATATTTGACCCTAACGAAACTTTATTTTACATAGCATAGACATCGGGTGTCCAACCCCGAAGACTGAGCCACTGATTGAGCCACCTGTGCTGAAGCAGGGATATCCTGAAAAGCTGACCTGTTGGTGGCCCTTGAGGACTGGAGTTGGCCAACCCTGGCATAGACCAACGTTTTGGCCTCGAAGGGCCTTCATCAGGTTCTCCATAAGAGCCTGGAACATTGGTCTTTGCTTTATAAAATAGTCACGTTGCGGCTATTTCTACTTCATTCTATATAAAATAACCTTTTTCTTTTGGATCAAATATTCAACTTGGAGAAGATTCACCAACATTTTATCTATATGTGACAGGTGGCTTTGTCTTCTCCGGAGCACCCGGTTACGTTTTTGTTGTTACCATAGTTTCTTGGTGTCCCGTACCTGATCTTGTTCTTGCTATTGCGAGTCAGCAACGAAGAACCTTGAGTGGGCGAGCTTGGGAAGAGGGCAGGAAGCGTACGGAAATACACTTCTCCATAAGCATTGAACAATGTCGCGAGGAGAGAGGGTACACAAGGCTGATTGTGCGGGTAACGGATGAAAGAGCTGGCTGATGGATATTTGTCCGGGCCACTTTCACTAAGGGTTCGAACCTAAATGTAGGGGAAAGGATGTTGGCGTGAACGGGATCAGGATTTTAAAGAAAAAATATATTAACCCTGCTGGCAGGGTCACTGCTGAGTGGGTGGCACTTTAAACTGTGTCCAGGGCAGTATGAAGATAGAATCATCACCTGCTGTTATACAGAGGGTTGAGAGACTGCTTTTAAGTACTGAAGTAAAATTTCTCTCTATAAATGGGGATGTCAGGAAGGTCGTCTGTCCTCCTGACCCCTGCCCCCGGTTTAGTTACTCATTGCCAGGTCACTTTATGGGCTTCCTCTGACCTCTGCTGACTCCTCCAATCTTTCACCTGTGCTTCTTTTCACTGGCAGGCTTTGAATGAGCCCAGCTCAGCATCAATAGGTGCATGTTAGCACTTCACACAATTGGATCTCCCATTGTCCTCCCTGGTGGCTCTGAAGAGGGCTGGTGAGGGGCTTTGCTTTCAGCTGACTCTGTTTTATTAGTGCCGGGTTCTAACGGCCTTATTGATCCCGGAGTAGTGTGGATTCATTGCAGGCAGCGATGCCATTTGATGGACCGACAGGTGTCCTTGGAGCTGTATAGAAGCTTGCGAAACATCGCACGATTCTTCTCGCATAGTGCACTATAAAGACCCCTCATGGTGGGCCATGAAACGGTGCCGACCGACCTTATTTTGGCTGCAAGAGATGCAGAAAAGAAGATCTCGGTGTGTATGTATCAAACACCTGAAAAGTGCATGCAGGGAGATGATGAAGGTTCATTTTAATGGAGCTGTTTTTATTATTACAGTATTATCAGTGACAATTAAACAAGGGGTGGGAGTGGCGGGTATTTGTCTGGTTAAAAAAACAGGCCAAGATTTATGAAATGAAGCAGTAAATAGCTTTGTGTAACATTCTCACAGTATAGCGCCTTCTGGTGGTCAGAAGTCCTGTTTTGCTTCTTTGGCACAAGTGATGAACTCTGTCTTCTTGCAGCATTTTTTATAAAGAATAAAGACACATTAATTGTGTCATTTGGCTGCCTCTTCTGAAGATGAATCGGCTCTTCTGCACTGTGAAATGATCTATTTTGTTGCCATTGCCGATCAATGTATTGCTTAACGCTTTGACCGCGGAGGGGCGCCAGCATTAACCCATCAGAAGACCTAGACAACTGATCTGTAATTGACTTTGTTACGTTTGTTCTGATGCATTACGCACACTAACAACACTGCCCGGTTCCCCCCTTCACTTTACAGCTTTCAACATCAATTACTCCACATGCCCCGGCCTCCCTCCCAGTGTTAATTATAACCCTACAAGCCGGTTACAGTTAATTTTACAGCCAAACATATTGTCTCTCCAAGGCACCCGGGCGGCTCATAAATTATCTTTGAAGGTAAAAGGTAACTCGGGGAGCTGGTTATGAAAATTCAATCCATCTCGCTTAGGAGGTGCAGCTGCTGCTGTCAGCAGCGCGGACGCGGCACGAGGAAGGCATGATGGGCCAGGTTTAGGCTTTGTGGAGGAGAGCCTGGCCTGGCCCCATCAGGAAAGTGGCCTCTTCCATTCCCTGGTGCTTTCAGGAGGTAGACAGAACAGGTGAGCCTTTCCTGATCGGTCTGGGTCCATTACCTTGCAGGGACTGGGTGTAGATGGGGAGCAGATGCAACCACCCACCCACCACTCTACCTTCCCACCCACCCACCACTCTACCTTCCCACCCAACACTCTACCTTCCCACCACCTTCTATTGTCGAACCACGATCATTTGCATGTAGTTTTGGTGGAGAACGCTTCGTTCATCCACCGTATCTGTTCCATTTGCTGACATCTTGGGCGCCCAAGGTCATCTTTGGCTTGTAAGCCGCACACACCAGGCTTCCCCACTAAGTTTGGATACATGAATGGAGGTTTCACGGCTCAAGATTTTCAATATTGAAAGCAATAAGGCCCTCCGTGTAGTTGGGCCATCCTCAGTTATGCGGGTGAGCTCTTACAGGAGGCTGCACTGAATTGTGCTGTGTTTCTGTACAAGCCGACAGCTGTGCTGCTTTTTCCTGCTATACATCATGAGAATGGCCCTTTCATAATAGCCAGGCAAATGATGCAGATGGAAACCTTTGTCTCCCAGACCTGGAACCGTGGTGATGTATTTGCAGTGGGCACGGTGAGAATGAATGCTGAAGCAATCTGTCTTTATCAGCGACAAATACATCTTATCTGAGGGACTCTGCTCGATGTCAACCATGAGTACATTAAAGCTCCTTCACGGGGGCTGACATTCAGGGGAGGATAACTTATGGGGGATATGCGGTGGGTTGTTTTTGTAGGTGAAGGACAGGAGTTACAATCTTCTTATATACAGTACTAGCTGAGAGCCCAAAGATTTTTTACCTGGGTGGGACAAACAAGAGTAAACCTTTTAACAGAAACCATAGAACTGAATGCTCTGTATACTAAGAGCAATGTTTACCCTATACCACCGGTGCACAAACTGGGGGGCCCAAGAATTTGTACGGGGGGGGGGGGGTGCACGGCGGTTACAGAGGCCCCGCGCTCTTCTCCACGGCATTTAAATGAACTGCCGGGGGAGGCGTGAGGCCTCTGTAACTCCCTTACCTGCTCTCTGCCGGGTCTTCGGCGACGCGTCGCCATGGCAATGCAGGGTCGTGATGCGTCGCTGTGGCAAATGACCCGTGGCGTCATTTCACGCCGAGTCCTTGGAGAGGGAGCGAACGCTGCGGCTGCCGGGCAGGGGGGGCGCAGCTCAAGACGTTTGCGCACCGCTGCCATATCCCACACATTATATAAGTTATGGTGGGTACAAAAGTGACAAAACCCTCCACTGTACAGTGTACAGCAAATAAAAATATCACGTGTGAGCACATTCTCACGTCTCAGACAGGTCAGCCCTGCCTTTCCCCATCATCTCTTGGCATTCAGTGCTTCCACTGCAGCCAGGGATTCTGGGAAATGACATGCAAATGAGCGCTCCGTGTCACCTTTACCACAACTTTTCTAGGGGGGGGTGCGTTGTTGCAGAGCCCCACGCGCTTTTCCCCCAGGCATGTAAATTAAATGGCGCGAGGCCTCTGCACCTTCACTTACCTGCTCTCAGCCGGCTCATGCCAACCACGTCACCATGCCAACGCGGCGTCAAATGGCAATGCGTCACATAACGTCGTGACGTCATATGATGCGTGGAGCCCGAGAGCAGGTAAGGAGGGGGGGGGGCGTAGGCAAGGGGGAGCAGAGACAGGGAGGGCGCGAACTTAAAAGTTTGTGCACCCCTGTCCAAGTGATAAGTGGCAGAACTCGGTCTGAGACCCGGTGTCTGCTTCCAAAGTGCAGTGGCTGCCCCCCCTGGCAAAGTAAATGGAGAAATTAAAACTTCTATTTCACATTGTAATGCTTCTTTTATTTAAATATTCCCAATTCATTGAGACACCTGCCATTAGTTACAATTCGTAACACTGGCAAACTACTACTTTGAGTAAAGGCATCCCGGTTGCATGTTACTATGGACACGACTCTATATCAGCATGGCACAGCTGGAACCAAAATGTAGATGGCAAGCTCTTTGGACAAGGATCCCCCGTACACCGCATCTACACTGTGTAAATGCACAATATAATTTTGGTATGCGGTTCTATATGTCATGGGTACCAGTCACTTAGAGAGCATGTTGCTGCAGTTTTTAATTCTGTTTTAGATTTGTTTTTGACGTGTTAAAGCTGCAGACCAAGTAATATCCTACCTTTTAAAAAAAATAAATCAGTTCTGTTCTATGAGAAAATCCTTGTAGCATTTTTTTCCCCAACAACTCTGAATGACATTTGTAAGGTATTATAATTTAACAAGCCTTTTTTGTTTCTATAGCAACCATTTACAAAGTCACATCCCCTTCCTCTTCTGAAACAGGCTCTGGCACACCACTTTTTGAGCCCCTGCCCTCTCTCTAACAATGCACCAATTGTATCTAGTGACTACCTGGTCATATGATCTTCCCCACAGAACTTTGCACCTTGGGTCCTCTTCTGCTGCACGGACAGCCATTTAGTAAACCCCCGAGCCGAATCTTCGCCGATCGATCGGCAACTTAAATAAATAATAAAATAAATAAAAAAATAAAACCGCAGCTTGGCGTGTGGTCACAGATTCTGTAGGTGCTTTTTTTATTTTTGCAGAAGCACCTACCCGTTAAAGCTCCAGAAAAACGGGCCTTATTTCGCATCCATGGCCACCTTTCGTACGTGGGACTTCCACCACCCCCCTCCCACCCGCCACCGCCCCTCTCTCGTCCAGAAACATTTCTCTCCTCTTGGCTGCAGCCGGGGTGGTTTTTCTGACAGACGCACAAACAGATGCCCGCCTTGTTGCTAATGACAGGTGATTAGAAGTAGCGAGAGTGCCAAGGTAATTAAACCGCCCTCTGACAGTAGCGTTTGGCGACGGGCGTGTTCCAGCGATAGAAGGGACAAAAATGATTGCGGCAAATGTATATCTCCCTTAAACACAGCAGGAAACAGACGCTCCAATGCACAGCCAATGTGACTAATTAATTCAGGGGTGCTCAACTGCAGTCCTCAAGCACACCCTTCCCCCCCCCCCCCCACTTGTCAGGTTTTCAGGATATCCCAGCTTCAGCACCGGTGGCTCAATCAGAGCCTCTAGCCACCGGTGCTGAAGCAGGGACTGATTGAGCCACCTGTGCTGAAGAATGGACTGATTGAGTAACTTGTGCATGAGCAGGGACTGATTGAGCCATCTGTGCTGAATCAGGGATATCCTGAAAACCTGGCCTGTTGGGGGGGCTTGGAGTTGAGCACCCTGATTTAGTTCAATTAATATGTTTTTTTTCCCTGTGTTATTTCTTCACATAAGTAGGGGACATTTCCAGGGCCGGCTTGTAGTTTTGCAGGGCTCGTTGTAGGGTCTTTTGCGGGGCCTCTTACCTGGTCTGGTGCGGCGTCTCCTCAGACGTCGCGATGTCATGTGGCTTCACATTGTCAAGGTAACGGGGCGCCATGTGACATGTTGTCATGGCAAGGCGCCGCAGTGATGGCGGGACGCCGCAGGAGGGGGCCTCTGCAAGCGCGGCACTGATGGAACCGCCACCATGCCGGTCCTGTTTAGTTTCAATCCTTTGGCCAAAATATTTCAACTCTGCAATCACTTCAAGAGTCCTACACTACCAATGTTATACGGTGTATTTTGTATTTCTTCCACTGGAAGGAGGAAACAGGACAATAATATCGACAACCGCATGGGATGCAGTGCTTAAGGGGTTAACATTTAGGCGCACTGTATGTGCTGTGTGAGCTGCTGTGCAGTTAAACACACAAATGCACACTTACCCGCAGGAATATACAGTGAGACAGACGCACATACACAGAGAATGTGTGTCTGTCTCATTGTCACAGATACACTGACATATGCAAACACACACACACACACACACACACACACAGAGGTGCAGACACAAACACAGACAAACCACATTGAAGGTGTTTACCGAGGATTAACAAACCTTAGATGTTAAGCTGCACTTTGTTTTATATAGGGGCCGCCCGCCCACTAAAATACACAAAACAAGCATTTTTATGGTTTTTACTGGGATCCTTTCACCTTTCTCCCTAGCACTCCCATTGTCACCTCCTTGTGACCCCGCGTAAGTCTCGGTATCATCAGAAATGGAGACGAACACGGACTCCCTGTGACTTGTCAAATCCCGATGTCCAGTTTGTTGTCAATATTTACCATTATAACCATTGTTTTGCCAGGTGAGATAATTCCATGAAATGGACTAAGCCAGGGGTGGCTAACTCCAGTCCTCAAGGGCCACCAACAGGTCATGTTTTCGATCTCTGCTTCAGCACAGGTGGTTAAATCAAAATCAGTTGCTCAGTCAGAATGACTGACCCAATGATTGAGTCACCTGTGCTGAAGCAGGGATATCCCAAAAACCTGACCTGTTGGTGGCTCTTGAGGACTAGAGTTGGCCACCCTTGACTAAGCCAATCGGAGTGTTCAGTCTCTGGAAGTTCCATGAATGGATAAAAAGTACTCAGTGAGCTTTGCTTAATGGAGTATTTGCTATCAGATTGACCCCCAGAATCCCCATTCATGAATAGAGAAATAAGGCAGTCAGGTGTTGGGTCCGTCAGAGAAGGCTTACCTAACGGTAACCCAACTTTCCTGTTCCATATCCCTCGGTACGTACAGCCTTCGAGGGATATGCATGTTGGAGACCTTCGTTAATATGGCGTTGGGTCCCACAGAGACTTCAGTGCAACCTGATGTGAAGTGAGGACCATTTCTTTTGCAATGTTCCCTTTTTAATTAAAGCTATCGTGTTCCCAGATTGCAATGCAGCCGCTGGACCAGCCGTAGATAATGGCTGTCAGATTGGGTTACTCTATATATTACTGTGCTAGTCTATTGAAATGTGCTGATTGCATTGCTGTCAACTTAAGACCTGCCCAAAACCAGTCTGCAGATGAACCCTTCCTTGCCTGAAGAGGCCATCACGATGGTGTACTCCATATGCCTGAATGTGTTTTGTACCATTGCCAGCATTAGGAAACAAGGCACATGAGCCATAGACTCAGTCTCTCTTTTGTTACTCTATAGAAGGACGGACAATGAGCCATAGGTGGATTTTTCCCCCCTCTGCTTTTGTCACTATTGGGTGGGAGAGACAAACTCCCTATATCAAAGGCCCCATCTTTTTTTGTGCTACTGTATTGCCCTGCAAAGGGAAAGGCGGATTCAAAGGTAGACATGTCCTTTCTATCGCTTTGTCACTAACGTATACCACGTGAAAATAGGAGTGGGGAACACAGTGTCCTATAGGATTCTTCTGCGTCGCTATGCCACCATGCAATGAGATGTTCAAACCCAATGGGTAATAGGACCGATCTCTGTGTTACTAGCTCCGCCCAGTTGAGCGGACAGACCTACATCACCTATGGCGTTTTCCAATTTATAATTTGACATCACAATACCAGTTTTAGGTAAAAAAAATCTCATTTAGTTCTATTGCGCTCTTTGTTCTGAGCATCATTTCCTGACAAAGGGGGGTAGATCCCCAAAATATTGGTGTCCTAAGGGAATTATTGAGTGTTCATGGTGATGGGATTTTTCACCCTGCTTGTACGTGTGTGCGATACCCACTTTCACTTTGTGTACAACCCACCACTTTACAATACCGATTAATAACTGTTCCATTATCAAAGCATTCTTTTACTTGATTTTAAGGTACACTTTTGTGTTCCCCTAACCTTTTTATGCTTTGTGTCGCAATTAGTACGCTTATAACATTGTCCACCTGTTCGCTTTGGCTCATCCATTTATGGGATCAAAAGAACTACATTTTTAGTGTCAGGAAAAGGTTGTCTCTACCCGTTCGGGAGAGCACGACGTCCTTGCCACATTACGAAAGACTAAGATTTTGTCGCACTACCTTTGTTCCACCCCCGGTGAATACAAACCATGAAATAACCATAGAAAACATTCTGAAGTCAAGAGCACTTGTTCATTTTAGGAGCATTTCTTTTTCATTCCAAACATGATTTTTGGAATCGTTATTGTTTTTAGTGTTATTCCCAGCGAGTTGATGGAGATCTGTGTTTTTTATTATACAATGCAGAAAGGAGCAGAGATGCACAATATTTGTATACAGTGCAGCATATTTATTGTTGGTGAGTAGGGGGTATACGATGATGTTTGGTACCACTATACAGTGCTGCATGTTCATTAATTTTTTTCTTGTAGATGTGACCAACTAAAAACCCTGACAAGCTTTTTGACCTTTTGGGTCTTCAGATCTTCCCGCGGCCCCTCCTCGCCTCCCACCTCCCTGCTCCCAGCATCTCATGCTACTCAGTTACAATTGAATACACAAAAGAATTTGATCTTTCATCAAACTGGCCACATTCCCCTTCTCTGGCCTAATAATGTGGCGTAACTGGATCTATTGCTCATACATGGCTGTGCCGCGCGAAAGAGTCGGTAATAGGACGGATTGTTAACCCTTGGGGGTCTGCAAAGCACTGGTCCATTCAGACAGATCTACGTTCCTAAACCTATTACTTGTACCATCATATGATGAGAGGCTTTGTCCCCAATAGACTCCAGTAGGAGCCCCTCTCAAGAAATAGGGACCACGTACATTTTATGGAATCCTATCCATCTTAATAAATGATCTCCTATAGACTTTCATGGGATCCCCTCTCTAATTGATTGTATCCAGGAACTGTCATGGCATCCCCTGTACAAGAAATATTTTTCGACGTACACTGTGGACAGAATGAATGTAGGACCTCCTCTTACACACCCAGAATAAAGTACATCTCTATTGACTTGCATTTCAGATCAGTACTTATAGCCTGTCGATACACAACATTTAGTGATACCGTAGCTACAAATAACTTGCAATCCAGTGGCTTGCCCTCCATCACTTGGAGCAGAATCTTCCGTTTCAGTTGCCGTCATGTTACCAAAGACACCTGTTCTCCTTGCCCGGGCATAAACGGGTTAAACGTTGCCAGACGCAGACTTTGTTATCCCGCCAGTGCCATGGGTGATGGCGTATCCCATCGCTCCCTCCAGTGTATTATAACATTCAGAATTTCTCCTTAATGACGGACATTGGATATGAGCATCAGCAACTTGACCAAAAAGGGACAGACTCAATTACCAGCGTCGGGAGGCCGGGGGCTCCCTCAGATCCATCCAAATGGACCAATTGTGTTCTCAGTTGACCTCTTGACACCGAAAAAAAAAATGGCTGATTAATTCCTTTCACCCCCCCTTACTCCCCTCCCGCCTCACCACCTCGATAAACTTGTTTAGATTTCCCAGCCTGCAAAGAATGTTAAGTGAGGCGTGTTTCGTGGGGAGAGGGGGGGGTTGGGGGGAGAAAAAGAGAAGCGAAATATGATCGGAAAACAATGATGTCCTAGTCCCCCTGCAGACACAAAGCAGAAAGCTGTCATTCAATCTGTAGCCACAGTGTGCAGAATCCAAGAGAAGATAAATGATTTGTCCCTACACTTCACCTTTCTGCCATAGTGATTCTCCGGCTCACCTGCAGCCAGCCTGACGCCAGGTCCCGCAATCAAAAGTATCCTCTTTTTCCCCCCATAGTCTCCAATTCAGCTTTTTTTTCCCACTCATTTCTAGTTCGGTGCCTGCAAGTGCCCAAGATACATTTCTAGAGAGCTGCCTAATTAAACGGCCTGTGTCTGCCCCCTCGCACGGAAAAGAAAGAGGTTGGGGCCATCAGACATTCCGGGCTTTCAAAAGGCGCATTCTCTTCGCAAAGCCAAACGAATCCACTAAATACTTATCTTCGCGGTAAGACAGATCATTGAAGCTATTCAGGAAACAAGAACCGTCCCGCAGGCGAAGGATGCAAAAGTATGTTTTGAGAGAGAATTCCTAGTGCAATGCGCCATCTTAAATGTGGTCCATAGGAAAGAAAAACCACTGTAACTGAGCGTCGTCTTCTGGTCCATGTGTCCACGCAAAAAAGAAAAGTGTTTTTAACACTAATTGTCATTGAGAGGCATGCATCATCTGGTAATTTGTGGGCCAGTGTATAGGAGGAGGTAATAATGAGGTATCCCAGGGGTCCTCAGGACCCCCCCAACAGGTCAGGAATGCAGGATATCCCTGCTTCAGCCCAGAATGACTGAGCCACCTGCGCTGAAGCTGGGATATCCTGAGAACCTGTTGTTGGCCCTTGAGGACTGGAGTTGGCCACCCCTGCTCTAAGCGAATGTAGTTGAAGACGTTTTGGAAGTGCATGGTTATACTCTGCATCGTTATACAGTGCAGCATCATGCCTCATGCAGCAAGCAGAATGAAACGTGTTAATCACTGGCTCAGCTGACACATGGTGTGAGTTGTTGAACTAACTACACATCTCCTGAACTTTCCTTCTGCCCTAATTACCTGCCCTGTTAATATTACAGCTAATAAATTGCAGGGTACCCACACTGGTTCCCAGCCTGGCACAGTGATTTATCGTTGCTGGGAGGATGATGCATTCATTTAGCACGATATCATCATTATTATTATTATTGTGCAAACTGCTGCCAGAAGAAATCCAGCTTGAGAATTACATTGGAGTTGATTGCAATGTTACCAGGAATTAGCCAGTAAGTGGAATCTCTTTGAGGTCGGGGTATGAATGCGAAGGTAACTTTGCGTCGATGCACTGCTCTGTTTTTTTTTCATTCAGACGCGTTTTTTGTTGTTAAAGCAACAAAACGTGAAAAATCGTATGTTTTTATTTTTTAAATAAATCAGTTCTGTAGTATTGGATAATACGGTCTTCATTTAAATTTTTTTAACTCCTAATGTCATTTTAAATGTTTTTTTTTAATGTACTGATCATCCTTTGGTTGCTACAGCAACCATTTAGAAAGTAAGATCAACTTCCTCTTTTGAAACGGCTGTGACGCACACATTTTTTAGCTCTGCCCTTTGGCAACAAAGTATCACAAACAGATCTATTGCTGTGTTCCAAACAGGAGACTGTCTATTACTCTGAAAGCTGTAACAATAATGTGTTACACTTGGTAATATAATGTTACATATCAGCTGCAGCATTTCACCGAGTACAGCACAAAGTTAGGAGGCGGCCATTTCATTAGGCACACAATCAGGATTTTGACAGATTTATAACAGGAGCACCACACGATTGCCAGCTTAGGTAAGAATGTAGAATTATACATCGTCACAGGCTTTATATATAGAAATAAGAAGAGAGAAAAAAGCTGTGTGTGCTGTGCACGCGCATAGTAAGTGAAACTTCTTTTTGTGTGTTGTCAGCAACATATAAAGTAACAATAATAATATTACTGCTTAGAGCATGAGTACATTTGATTGGCGGGGCCATGTTTATTGGCAGCAGTACCAGCATCATGGATGTTGAGCGGGTGGGGAGCTCATGGGGGGGGGGGGTATGGGGGAGCTCACAGGGGTGGGTGGGGGAGCTCGGGGGGGATGAGGGAGCTCGGGGGGGAGCTCACGGGGGGGGTGGGGGAGCTCAAGTGGGTTGAGCTCACGGGGGGGGTGGGGGAGCTCACGGGGGAGGGTGGGGGAGCTCACGGGGGGAGGGTGGGTGAGCTCACGGGGGGGAGGGTGGGGGAGCTCAAGGGGGAGGGTGGGGGAGCTCATGGCAGAGGGTGGGGGAGCTCACGGGGGAGGGTGGGGGAGCTCACGGGGGGAGGGTTGGGGAGCTCACGGGGGGAGGGTGGGGGAGCTCACGGGGGAGAGGGTGGGGGAACTCACGGGGGAGAGGGTGGGGGAGCTCACGGGGGGAGGGTGGGGGGAGCTCACGGGGGGAGGGTGGGGGAGCTCACGGGGGGAGGGTGGAGGAGCTCACGGGGGGATCTCATGGGGGGGTGGGGGAGCTCACGGAGCAGTTGGGGGGGTGGGCGAGCTCACGGGGGTTGAGCTCACGGGGGGGTGGGGGAGCTCACGTGGGGTGGGGGAGCTGACGGGGGGGGTGGGGGAGCTGACGGGGGGGGGGTGGGGGAGCTCACGGGGGGTGGGGGAGCTCGGGGGGGGGAGCTCACAGGGGGGTGTGGGGGGGGAATAGGCACATCATACAGGGGCGGTGTTCAGCGCATCACTGGGGTGTGTGTGTCAGTCAGTGTGCGTGTGTCAGAGTGTGCGTGCGTGCGTGTGTATGTGTGTCAGTGTCTCAGTGTGTATGTATGTGTGTCAGTCAGTGTGTATGTGTGTCAGTCAGTGTATGTGTATGTGTGTCAGTCAGTGTGTGTGTGTGTGTGTGTGTGTGTGTCAGTCAGTGTGTGTGTGTCAGTCAGTGTGTGTGTGTGTGTGTGTGTGTATCAGTCAGTGTGTCAGTGTGTATGTGTGTCAGTCAGTGTGTGTGTGTATGTGTGTCAGTCAGTGTATGTGTGTCAGTCAGTGTGTGTGTGTGTGTGTGTGTGTGTGTCAGTCAGTGTGTGAGTCAGTCAGTGTGTGTGTGTGTGTGTGTGTGTGTGTGTGTGTGTGTGTCAGTCAGTGTGTGTGTGTGTGTATCAGTCAGTGTGTCAGTGTGTATGTGTGTCAGTCAGTGTGTGTGTGTGTGTATGTGTGTCAGTCAGTGTGTGTGTGTGTATGTGTGTCAGTCAGTGTGTGTGTGTACTGTATTTGTGTGTGTATGTGTGTCAGTCAGTGTGTGTGTATGTATGTATGTGTGTATGTGTGTCAGTCAGTGTGTGTGTATGTGTGTCAGTCAGTGTGTGTGTGTGTGTGTGTGTGTGTGTGTGTATGTGTCAGTCAGTGTGTGTGTGTTTGTGTGTCAGTCAGTGTGTGTGTGTGTGTTTGTTTGTGTGTGTCAGTCAGTGTGTGTGTATGTATGTGTGTCAGTGTGTGTGTGTCAGTGTGTGTGTGTATATGTGTGTCAGTCAGTGTGTGTGTGTGTGTATATGTGTGTCAGTCAGCGTGTGTGTGTGTGTGTGTGTCAGTCAGTGTGCGTGTCAGTCAGTGTGTGTGTATATGTGTGTCAGTCAGTGTGTGTATGTGTGTCAGTCAGTGTGTGTGTGTATATGTGTGTCAGTCAGTGTGTGTATGTGTGTCAGTGAGTGTGTGTGTGTGGTCCTGCCCCCTCTCTCTCCTGACTCCCCCCCAGCCCCTTTCAGCCTACCAGATCGCGGCACAGAGCCGATGGAAGGCAGTGTCGGCGGGGGGAGGGGGGGCAGCGCGTCATCGTCAGCTGGAGCCGGCTTGGAAGGGAGCGCTGCAGCGATTTCCCCCCCCACCCCCCCCCCCGTTATCCGTAGCAGGAGCCGTTCCATGCCTCGGCCGGGGGCGGTCAGCAGGGACACAGGCATGCACCGGGAGGCGAGGCCCGCGGGAGATCAGGGTCTGCATAGGGCCCCGGGGGGAGCTCAGTGTGGGCTGCAGTGTCCCTGTGAGGAGAGCCATGGCGTCTTGAGCGTCGCCATGACTACCGTGCATGCGCGGCATATCAATGGGCGGGGAACGGCGGCAGTTAGGATTGGCTGTATCTCCTCGGGCTGCGGTTCCGGCACCGGGTCTCCGAGCCTTGGCGTCCGGTGTGGGGGAGCGTTAGGAGTGGCGGCGATTACATTTTGAGGGGGGAGCGGCGCCGGGCGGCGCATGTCAGCGGGTGGGGGGGAGCGGTGCTCGTTAGGAGCTGCGGCGGCGAGAGTAAATGTTAAGCGTGTGGGGGGGGAACAAAGATGGTTAGGAGCGGCGGCGGCGACAGCCTGGCCTCAACTGCCAGCACTGTGACGACAAGCACTGTGACGTCAGCACTGTGACGACACATCCGTTTCATTTTCTGTCCCCACAATCCATTTTCTGTCCCATTAGGAATGAGGTGCCACTAAGAAGATTCACTTCAAAAGGGGGAATGTAGTATTGCTGTTTTTAAATGGCATAAATATTCCATCTATTCTTTTGCAATGCAGATGGTTTCAGACATGAAGTTACCAAAAGAAAAAAAGTTAAGTTTCATTTGTGAAAACAAACATTTATTGACCTTTAACAGGTGATTTGAGTTTGTCGTCCCATTATAGTTTTTTACTCCTGTACGGAAAGCGGAAAGGAATTTAAGGTGAAATCGACCTTGTTTGATTATCT
Organism: Ascaphus truei; assembly: GCF_040206685.1. Classification (NCBI taxonomy): domain Eukaryota; kingdom Metazoa; phylum Chordata; class Amphibia; order Anura; family Ascaphidae; genus Ascaphus; species Ascaphus truei. Next base: position 25,038,706 of record NC_134501.1, on the reverse strand, counting down.
CTTCTAGTTTTACAGTTTGAAAGAGGGCTGCAAATTGAATAATAAATGAACCATACGAATCACATTGTTTGGCCAGCCTTCCATTTCGGTAATAGCATTTATTTCCCCCCACGTGATCCAGGCCCGTTTTGAAGGAATTACTGGTTCCTACGTTGTTGTTGAAGAGAACAACATTTGCTTTCGTGCCCTCCGGAGCTGCAATCTTGTGCTGGGTAATGCGGCCTCCCTCTTCTGTAATTTGCTTTTAATGTTCAATGTCGGGATTGCAGTCCTATTTTGGGGAACAGACTGTATCCAGTTCGGAGCTGTCCGCAAAGTGGGAGCTAAAACTCTTAGTGCCAGGTGTACTAAGCGAAGTTAGCCTATTTCCTGAATGGTAACCTAAATTAACGTATTTAATCGCAATGCCTATCCATTAAAGCAAATAACTGAATGTTAACTCCGTGCTACGCCTTAAATAATGTCGGGGTATTTTGTTACCGGACGTTGGTGCTAACGATATACAAAAGAGGTGTTCCCCCTAACGAGAGAGCGGTAACAGATGTTATTTTCCCTGAGTTTACCCGGTATCCACTAAGCTAATTATATGCAAACACAACGGCCGTCGTTTAACTCATTGGCGTAGGGTTAACGTTGGGTTAATTTAGAACTGCCTTGCGTTCACTTCAGATATCCTGATGTTAATTCATGTCTTACCTAAAGGTGGCGTTAGCGCCGTCCAGACCCAACCAACCTTGAAAGAACACACGGAGAGAGAACTATTTAGGTAACCTGATGTTATTTGCTCTCATTTAACAGAGCGTAGTGCATCTGCCCCTTAGAAAGACCTCCCCGATCCATATGGATTTTACCAACTTCTCTATATACATTACCTTTGTTAATCTCATACCGGGTGAGGTTGTATCCCAAAAGGAATGGGTGGATCGAAGAGTAAGTCTGAGCTGAACTTGTGATACAATAGGTAAATAAAAGTTGTCTGTGTTTAACATTACGTGGAACGTCCCCGTGGATTAAGGGTTGATTGGAACAGATGAGTAGGAAGAAATTCCGGGGTAAAATGTATCAAGATCGGCAGACCGGAGCATCACACCAAAACGATGACATCGTGCATCATGTTACGTTCTCTATTTTGGTGCAAGTTGCACCGTTTCGGTGTTGGTGGGTTGTGTATCAAAGTCTCCCGGCTGCTAACCGGGAGGAAAAAAATGGCACCATATTTCTCAAAGCGTGTTAACATCAGACACAGCGAGAGTTTCCGCATTGATAAATACGTTGCCATTTTTCTTGCTTCCGATTTGCAGTTGGAAGACTTTAATACCCCCCCTTGGTGCTTTTATGGCAACAAGCTGAGCCAGTCAGTCATGTTTATGGCCCCCACTAAGTATTCTGATTGGCTGATCTCACTGCCCTGATATATAATATTCCCTCTAAAGTCTCTAGTAAACCTTTACACGCAGCCTGAATTCCTGTGACCACTAGATGTTCCAGATTTTGACCTTGATGGAAGGCTATGGAGAATACTTGTTATTCCACCAGACACAGGGTGGTGCAAGAAAATGATATATAAGGAGACTGATCATCACCATTAAAGGGTTCCTAGGAGATAACTATATGTTACTAGTGTAAATCTCCCAGAAAAAAATAACTATTTTCCGGCACTGTAGCCGAACGAACATATGATACTGTACTATTTGCAACTGCCGAACGTGACCTGCTGTTCTTCTGTAATTATAATGGCCAGACCAGCATGAGCTTGAGGTTGGCCTTCCACAAAACCCATTAATCCACGATGTCTCGGGGTACGGTGGTTCAGCTTGGACAACGCCATACACTGACATCAGGCATCTCCTGTGGTTAATATGTTTGCAGCTCGCGGAAGCCTCAGCTGTTCATAATCTGAAGTTTGCCAACAACAAAAAGAAGACAACAACACAATCTTCACCTAGCCTTGTGCCGCCGGGTTCATGCGACCGTGCCGGCACAAAACGCGCAATGTCTTTTTGTAGACGTTTCTCCAGCTCTCTTCCGTTTGCAGCTTTACTTTTCCCAGGTTATGACTGTACGAGCCCCTCTCCCTGATCTGAACCGCAGTAGCCATCATACCTGGGGAAACTCCAACTTCAGTTCAAGGACAATATATACAGCACAGGAAAAGGCATGTGCAGAGAGACAGAGTGAATATGTACAGAGCTCTGAGAATAGCTTTGCATATTATCGGGCATTTTGGCCCAATATGAATCAACACTGCTCTGTGCCACAGTGGCAAGAGACGCAAGAGTTTGTCACTGAACGGTCAACTTCAATAACGGCGAGTATCTTTTTGTCACTTTACCCTGCTTCTGTGCTTCAAACCCCCCATGTTCATCTGTCCATCTTCTGTCACTGTCCCCTCTCTCTCTGTCCCTTTGCTCTTTCTAACCGAGACTACCCCTGCCCTTCTCTGGGTCCCTTTTCTACGCCATTCTCCCCAGGCCCCTCCAGCGACTAACGGATTCTGAAAACCCTCCCAAGATCTTTTCTTCTCGCCTCTCTCACTTTGCTTGTCCCTTCTCATCCCATTTCAACACAAATCCTCCTTTCTTTTTTTTCCCCTTCAGTTTGTCTACAGACCATATTGCTTGCTTTTGGCAGGGCCTGCAGGTCAGCTGGGATGTAATTAAGACTCTAAGAACAGGCTGTCTTCTCCACGGGAAGCCCATGTTAAATGTAGCTGGGATTTAGGCCTGTCAGTTTGGCCGGGGCTCAGGACTAGAAGCCGGGGGGCAGCCCCATTTCCTTCTCAGATATAATCCCATTACACACAGCGCATTGCACTTGGCAACATTTGCGCATTACCCAGTGAACTCCAGCTTACAAGACACTGCTGCTCAATTAGCATATGTTACATGTATATTTTAGAGATGTTTTAAAGGAGGCCTCGAATTTCCAAAGTGAATTATGCATGTCCGACAGCGGCGGGCGTCTGGCTTTGCCCCGGCCGTCAACTCCCACAACTTTTTGTCCAGACTTGGAGTTTTACATTAAAAAGGCAGAGAAACTAAACGAAATAAGAACAGTTTTAATTTTCACAGTTTGGCCCGGCCCAGCGAGGCGTCTGCTGACAGCTGTCTGCGGCATTTGAATAATTGGATTAATTTGGCGGAGGGCGAACAGTTGCACGGATGATCTTACTCACACCAATATATACATATGATTTACAACTCTCTGCCGTGTCCACACTAGGGTTTGAATGCAACGGCTAAGCTTGCTGCTTATTTAAAATCTGTTCTTGGAGGAAAGACACATTAAGATGTGCAGCTCGTTTCCAAGCGTGTCCTGGGCTGTATTGCAGAAAGGCAAACCTTGCAATGAACAGAATCGACACTTAAAATTGCAGCCGTGTCTAAAGACATAATGATGGTTGTGTTGAAACCAACAAACTCTAGACCAGGGGCGGCCAACTCCAGTACTCAAGGGCGAACAACAGGTCAGGTTTTCAGGATATCCCTGCTTCAGCACAGGTGGCTCAGTCTTTGACTGAGCCACTGATTGAGCCACCTGTGCTGAAGCAGGGGTATCCCTAATACCTGTTTGTAGCACTTGAATCCCCAGACATTACTTCTGAGAGGTAAAATAATCACTCTCTCGAACGCTCTTGCTAAAAAATGACCAGCTCTCTGCCATCGGCGGCGTTATATGATGTCACAACGTCATGTGACGCCGTGTTGCCATGGCGACGTGGCGTCTGAGAGCAGGTAAGAGGGCGTCACAGAGGCTTGGCATCTCCCCGGCATTTAATTTAAATGTTGTGCGGAAGAGCGCGGGGCCTCTAAATGCCACGCCCCCACCCCACCAGAAAATCCTGCACGCCCCTGTCCCCCAGTTTGCGCACTCCTGTCCTACATCATCTGAGCCCCTGTGGATCACACTGAGAAAATCTCTGAAGTGAACTAAGCAGGGGGGCTCAATTCTGGTCCTCAAGCCCCCTCAACAGGTCAGGTTTTCAGCATATCCCAGCTTCAGAACAGGTGGCTCAATCAGAGACTCAGTTGAAGCTGTAGCAGGGACTGATTGAGCCACCTGTGCTGAAGCAGGGACTGATTGAGCCACCTTTGCTGAAGTAGGGATATCCGGACAACCTGACCTGTTGGGGGGGGGGGGGGGCTTGAGGACTGGAGTTGAGCACCGCTGGATTAAGGAATTCTAAGACTATAAATTACATTCCTTCAATCAAACTTAATTCTGGAGCCCTTACTTCCGATCCAAAGGAAAGAGGCAAAACCTTTGCTAGGAACTATATCACCGCCCCCCTAACCATAAACGCCTGGGTAAAATGGATGAGTACATACTGTAACTCCGTTTTCCCAACCTAAACTATGCGACAGAGAATCCTTATATGAGTTAATTACAATCGAGCAGATGGAGGATACCATTCCATCTTTAATATCGTCCAAGTCTTCGGGCCGGACGGCTTTACGACTCAATCTTACATGACATTTACTAGCTGATATAAGAAAAGGTGCTTCTTTTTACCCCAACATGCTTCATGCAACCCTTGCAATGATCCTCACGGAGAAGAAGGATCCAAATCAATGCAGGAGCTACCGTCCCATGTCTCTTCTTAACACAGGCGTCAAATTGTTCGCAAAGGTTCTGGCCAACCATCTAAATAATGACTTATCTTACTGTATACACCATAATCAGGTAGAGTTTATCCCCAATCACCAGGCAGCAGATAATATTAGGAAGTCTGTAGCTACTGTATAATACATCAAATCGATGACCCTTAAAGACCTGCTCTGCTTTTATCTCTTGATGCTAAAAGGCCTTCAACCACATCAGCTGGCCCTTCATGTTTAAGGTAATGGAGATAATTGGATTTGGCCCTTTGGTTTCTTAAACGTGTTAGATCGCTTTATAACACTACCTCTGCCATAATACAAGCGGCTAACACTGTTTCCAGCCCTATAAGTATTTGTAATGCTACTTGCGAAGGCTGCCCTATATCCCCCCTAATTTTCTCTTTATCTATGAAACCATTGGCGCCCATGATAAGAAAGCAGCATGACATCGCAGCCATAACCATTAAGGAATCAGAGTATAAACTGTCCCTGTATAGGGAGAACATCCTATTCTATATCTCGCTACCCAATCTAATGTCTGAATTGGACAGGTTTAGTCAACTTTCCAATTACAAAATTAATTTTTCCAAGACCGATGTCCTGAGCTGCAACATACCACCCCACCACAATCAAACACCTCCAGTTTAAACTCTCTCTTAATTGCTGAGCGCCTTCTATTAAATTCCTAGGGATTAGATTGACTAAGGCCTATAATACACTCTATGAAGCTAACTACCTGCAGCTCTTTAGAACGCTGGAAAAAGATTTGGAGGAATGGAGCCACTACTCTATCTCATGGGTAGGTAGGATCAACATTTTTATACCCTCCCAATACCATTTCAAAATAAGATAATGGAAGATATCCAGAAATAACGTTTTTTCTAACTAATCCTACCCTAGAAGGTCGGACTTGCATCTCCGTTTTCTTAGATACTACTCGACAATTTACCAGCCTGGTTCTTGTCCTTGGGCTACACAGAACGGGCCAATCTGAAAAATCTTTTTCACAAGAGGTTAACTTAAGATCCTTAATGTGGTTACCATGCAGAAACCACCCGCCTGGACCAAGGCACACCCGATAAGTTTGCACTCCCTAAATATATGGGGTAAAGTAAGATCTAAATTTGTCCTCTCATCAGATCCATCTCCTTTGATCTCTCTCTTTTCTAACCGTGATTTCCCACGGGGATGATAAACTTGTCATTTAAACTGTGGAAATCTCTGGGTCTAATTCAGGCGCAGAATGTGTTTGTCGTCTGACGCGTTTCTCCCCCTCCAGGACTTGGAAGACCGATTTGGATTTGGGAAGGATATTTTTTTTATGAATACTTACAAATCGTGCATTTTCTTTCTCTTTCCAAATACCGCCAGCCTGCCGCACGAAAACTGACTGTATTCGCAAATACCTGTACGTTGGACCCATACGCTCTAATGGGCTGATGTCATCCATATTTCAAATGTGACTAATACACGGCTCTATCGAAAAAACCCGACGTCATAACGACCTGGAAGAGGGACCTGGGAGAGGTCTTGGATGGCGAGGACTGGTCCGATGTATGCGAATGTATAGCAAAGACCTCGGTTTGTACCAATATTAAAGAGAACAGCTTTAAACTCCTCCACAGATGGTATCTCACCCCTACACGCCTGTATAGATATGAGCCTGACGTGTCTGCAGGGTGCTTGAGGGATTACGTATAACCAGGCTCCTACATACATATGTGGTGGACTTGTCTGAAAATTGTCCATATAGGTGACAATTGAAAACCTTCTAAATCCGTGAGCAACGTTTAAACTCCTCAGTAGGGTGCACCAGGCACTACATGACACAGGGCCCCTCTACCTTCAAACAAAATTTAAGTTCCTCAGACCCACCTCGAAGCTACGATCCCAAAACCTTGACCTTGAAGTCCCCAGACTTGAACGCACTAGACAAGCTAGTTGTGGCCCTTCGGTACAGGGAGCCAGGGAATGCAATGCCCTCCCCATATCCATCAGAGACATCAAAGACCATCCCACTTTCAGAAACCGGCTCAAGACTTGACTCTTCGAAATCAGCTTTCTGAACCCCGATTAATTCTTCGCTCCACCTTTGGAGTTTCTAAAAAGCGCATAGAAGCAGGGGTCGCTCTGTGTATGAGCTTTACAGCATATTAGGGTAGATAGAGAGACGCTATTATTCTCATGTTAAGCTAAATTTGTAATATACCCATCTTAAGAGACCTGTGGTTCGGCTTACCACACAGACCCCACAAGGATTTGGGCAAGATAGAGAATACCCCGGCTTCACATATCTTTTTAGCAACCAGATGTGTCGTAGCCAGACACTGGTTCCAGCACAGCCCTCCATCTCTTCTGTAAATTAGTAATAGTATCGGGGACGTCTGCGCAATGGAGAAGCCGAATCCGCAACAGATTTACCAAATGCTGCCGTATCTGGACCCTATGGTTCAGCTCTCAGGACGACCTTGTTCTCTCCTTCAAGCCGAGGTCTTGGGTAGCTGTTGTTCATATGTTACTCCTATGCAGGGCCAGCTGGGACGTGTGCTGGGACATTTGCGTGTCTACGTTTTAATACAGATAAACTAGAACAAATGGATTGCTTACAGAATAGCATCTAAACATGAATGGGATTGTGTGGGCGTTACTGCTATGCATTGTACGGATAATGAAGCTCATTCCAAGTTAAGATACATAACTGCTATGAGCTACACTTCAGTGCCAAGCTCGGAAAACCTTCCCAATCCGTGACACCATTTTCTTTTCTTTGGGTCACTCTCGGAGCCCCTTGGGTCCCTGTGCCATCTGTCCCCATATTAGCAGAATCTCCGTTCTTCAGAAACCTGATGTTCGTGTCCCCAAGATAAACGTCCTTAATTAGAGGACTCCATTTGTTCTTTATTTTCTAAGGAAGGAAAACAAAAATACATTTAAAGCGGCAATACTGCTGTATATGGCCTTTTTCTCCCCCTTCTTATTTGTATATGTAAAGCGTGTGACAATGTATCATTCTACATTCTTACCTAAGATGTCAATCGTTTGGTGCTCCTGTTATAAATCTGTAAGAATCCTGATTGTGTGCCTAACGAAATGGCCGCCTCCTAACTTTGTGCTGCAGTCTGTGGCATGCTGCAGCTGATATGTAACTTTATATTTGTAAGTGTAACACATTGTTACAGCTTTCTGAGTCATAGTCTGCTGTTTGGAAAATAGCAGCAGATCTGTTTGTGATACGTTGTTGCCAAAGGGCACAGCTAAAACAATGTGTGTGAGAACCTGTTTCAAAAGATGACGTGGATATGACTTTCTAGATGGTTGCCGTAGGATGATCAGCACATTAAACATGGCATTAGGAGTTAAACAAAAATGCAGACAGAATTATCGATTACTGCAGAACTGATTTATTTAAAAAAAGATACAGGATTTTTCATACTTTGCTGCTTTAAAATGTAAAAATTAATATTGAGGTGTCCATGTCAACCTGTGTGGGTTTTTGTTGTTGTTTTTAACCCCGTTTATTTCAGCTCCGGGGACCCCCTGCTTCCCGAGACTCCTCCATAGGAGGTGCCAGTAGCCGCTTGGCTAGCCACTTGTCAGAGCTCTCGTGCCCTGCCGGCCAATAGGAAGCTGTGACGTCATCCGGTGCGGCTTCCTATTGGCCCAAATGATGCAGAGCTTTAATCTGCACCGACATGCTGGCTCCCCCTTATGGGGTAGGTATCTTAGGAAGCGGGTGGGCCCCGGCGCTGAAATGAATGGGGTCCAGCTCCAGAGAACACCCCTGCTTCAATCCTGTGTATAAAGAAAAATAAGTCAGCCGCTTGGATTGCTCCATTAAACAAAACGGAGGTTAGTTAGGGGGGCTTGCCTGGTTTAATAATGTTGATCCAGTTTCCGTGGCTGTGGGAGAAGTGTTACAAGCGATTCTCTCAGCACAGTGCAGTCATGTCACAAATGATTCTCCAGCTCTGAGCAGAGCTCATCCTGCTTTGGTTCTTCTCTTTGCTTATTACGTTAACTTGCTTGTATGTTATGCTAGCTTTTGACTTAAGTAGTTATTTAGCAATTTAAATGAAAATGTAATGAGGTTACATCTGTTTCACATGGGCCCATAATGCCAGGCAGATGGGGGCGACCATCAGAGCCAGATTTGGTTTCTGGCAAAACATTTTTGTTTGGTCACACACACACACACACACACACACACACACACACACACACACACACACACACACACACACACACACACACACACACACACACACACACACACACACACACACACACACACACACACACACACACACACACACACACACACACACACACACACACACGTGTAACTGTGTGTGTGTTAGTGATTGGGCTTGTCCATGTATGTGAGTATCTAAATATAAACGTATAGCCACACAAGAATGAGTTGGGAAATTCATTCAGAATAGATGACTTTACTGAAAGGATTCATGTTGTGTGTGTGTGTGTGTGTGTGTGTGTGTGCGCACACTGCTGCCATATTGTTATCATCATAATACAGTGAGATATAAAGCTAGGTGTTAGAGTTTATTAGTGCCGTGGTACCGCCTTTCAGTTTCATGTATGTACGTTGTGTGATTGTACCATCTAGCCTAGTAATCCTGACAAGGGAATTCGGGGACCCCTAAGGGTCCGTGAGGCGTCTCCAAGGAGTTCGCCAAAAACAAATCTGCAATGGCGGTTCCCAGGCAGGATAGCGGGGTCCTGAGCCCGTGTGGGGGCAGCGCACTTAGTAAAACCCCAAACTGCACCTTAGCGTGGTGGGTTTCGCTGTCATCTACAGCAGGAGATTCCCACAGTGCTTTGCACCCACTGCAGCGAGGCATTGTGGGACGTGACTTTGGAAGCCCCCGCAGTGAGTGAGAGCTGTACCCCCCATGCTGCCTGCACACACTGAGGGGCAGTTTGGGGGATTATTAAGCGTGTGTTCCCCCCACGAGCTCAGGACACTATATACTGCCTGGGATCGGTCACACAGTGTTAGCGACAGTCTGAGGGGTTGGCTGGAATTGGGAAACATTGGTTTAGCCGATGGCAAATAGCAATGAAAGGGATAAATGCCACGGGCCCCAGAACGCCCCGCCTGGGTGAGACGATGCTGTGTTGTGAGTAGAGATGGATTCATTTTCTGCCAAATTTCAAATTCTCTCTGTTCCGGGTTGTTTTGCACTTTTAAAATTACCTCTTTTTTTTTTTGGTAAATGTTTGGGGGGGGGGGGGGAGGGGGGAGAAGTGCCATTGAGAACAATAAAAATGAGGGGGTGGGTTCGTGACATAGTCTCAGAAAAAGTGCCTATTAACTTTGTTAAATCGATTCGCTGGGGAATTGGCCAATTTTGTTTTCTGTTCAAAACTTTTCACGACTTTTTCGGGAAAGAACCCGCAGCCTGAATTTGGGTAAATTGGCACATTTTAGTGGTTAGTGGTGAGAGTGAGAAAACGGGCTGGGAATCGGTCCCTGTGTGTGTACTTTGTGTAGTTGTCACCCTGCAGTGAGAGGGACAGACTCCATGCACACAGGTCTCTCCTGTCTGTGTCACTGTGTCACCCTGCAGTGAGAGGGACAGACTCCATGCACACAGGTCTCTCCTGTCTGTGTCACTGTGTCACCCTGCAGTGAGAGGGACAGACTCCATGCACACAGGTCTCTCCTGTCTGTGTCACTGTGTCACCCTGCAGTGCAAGGGACAGACTCCATGCACACAGGTCTCTTCTGTCTGTCACTGTGTCACCCTGCAGTGCAAGGGACAGACTCCATGCACACAGGTCTCTCCTGTCTGTCACTGTGTCACCCTGCAGTGCGAGGGCCAGACTCCATGCACACAGGTCTCTCCTGTCTGTCACTGTGTCACCCTGCAGTGAGTTGAACAGGTCTCCTGTCTGTGTCACTGTGTCACCCTGCGCTATGTGGACAAGTTAGATTTTCTCTTACTGCCTCTTGTTAATACATTACATGCTCGTCTTAATCCAGTTATACCACATGCTTTCCAATCCCCTTCTCTCCTACATATGCAAGTACAAACAGCTTTTACACATTTCTCTACCTAGAAAGCAGCCCGGGGCCTTCGCCAGATACTTTTAACATATGAAAATTGAGCTGCTTTGAACTTGTATGTTTTTGATAAGTGCTCAGTAAGCTTCCCGCAGCATCACCTGTGGGTCTCTCTCCAAATCCTCCCGCCTTTGATTGAGTGCCAGCGCAGAAATAATCCGGGCCGGGTGTCCTGCCCCCGTTCTAAGGGTAAATCCTGCCATTGTGTTAACCCCTTCACTGCCGGCGAAGCCAGCGACACAGAATCGATGGGCTCCCCCGTGGGGGAAAAAAATCAATTATTATTTTCGTAGCTGTAATCGCCAAGGGCATCAATAGCTTTAAAGTCCTCAAAAATAGGTCCGCCTAAAAACAAACAATAACAAAATCATAGCGAAAAATCATTTAAAGCGGCAATAAAACGTTCCCCCTTTTTTTCTTCTTCTTTGTATATGTAAAGCCTGTGACAATGCATCATTCTACATTCTTACCTACGCTGGCAAGCGTTTGGTGCTCCTGTTATACATCTGTCATAATCCTGAATGTGTGCCTAATGAAATGGCCGCCTTCTAACTTTGTGCTGCACTCTGTGAAATGCTGCAGCTGATATGTGACCTTATATTACTAAGTGTAACACATTATTGTTACCAATTCGGAGTAACAGACAGTCTGCTGTTTGGAACACCGCAACATATTTGTTTGTGATACTTTGTTACCACTGGGCAGAGCTCAAACAGGTGTGAGTGAGAGCCTGTTTCAAAAGAGGAAGTGGATATGACTTTCTAAATGGTTGCTGTAGCAACCAAAGGATGATCAGTACATTAAAAATGACAGAAGGTGTCTTCTGGAGGGCACGGCCGTTACAGAGGCCCCGTGCTTCCCCGAAAGGCATTTAAATGCCAGGTATTACGTGAGGCCTCTGTAACGTTACTTACCTTAACTATCCAGCGACGTGTCGCCATGGCAACGTGGCGTCACATGACCCAGCAGCGTCATTTGACGCCGGAGCCGAGGGGGGGGGGGGTGGCACGCAAGCAGGGGGACTCGGGGAGAAGAGTTTGCGCACCCCTGCTCTAGGTCAGGGGGCGCAAACTGGGGAGAGCAAGATGCAAGATTTTCCGGGGGGGTGGGGGACGGGACGGATGCAGAGGCTCTGCGCTCTTCCCCAAGGCATTTAAATGAAATGTCTGGGGATCGCGTGAGACCTCTGCAACGACGTCCCTTACCTTGTCTTCGGCAACGTGGCCCCATGGCTCACATTTCAGGAGGGGGGAGAGCAGGCAGCGGAGCGCAGCGGGGAAAAATTGCGCTCCCCTGTTCTAGGGCCAACTCCAGTCCTTAAGGGCCACCAACAGGTCAGGTTTTCAGGATATCCCTGCTTCAGCCCAGGTGGCTCAATCAGTGGCTCAGTCGGAGACTGCACCTCCTGTGCTGAACAGGGATATCCTGAAAACCTAACCTGTTGGTGGCCCTTCGGGACTGGAGTTGTCCACTCCTGCTCTAGGGGAAACAAAATGGAGGTTTAAGTCTCCTGTGTCACGCAGGCCAATAGGGAGCCGCGCCGGTATACAGGTATATTGCATTTGTCAGTATACAGGTATATTGCATTTGTCGGTATACAGGTATATTGCATTTGTCCGTGTATATTGCATTTGTCAGTATACAGGTATATTGCATTTGTCAGTATACAGGTATATTGCATTTGTCTGTATACAGGTATATTGCATTTGTCAGTATACAGGTATATTGCATTTGTCCGTGTATATTGCATTTGTCAGTATACAGGTATATTGCATTTGTCCGTGTATATTGCATTTGTCAGTATACAGGTATATTGCATTTGTCGGTATACAGGTATATTGCATTTGTCCGTGTATATTGCATTTGTCAGTATACAGGTATATTGCATTTGTCGTGTATATTGCATTTGTCAGTATACAGGTATATTGCATTTGTCGGTATACAGGTATATTGCATTTGTCGGTATACAGGTATATTGCAATTGTCGGTATACAGGTATATTGCATTTGTCAGTATACAGGTATATTGCATTTGTCAGTATACAGGTATATTGCATTTGTCCGTGTATATTGCATTTGTCAGTATACAGGTATATTGCATTTGTCCGTGTATATTGCATTTGTCAGTATACAGGTATATTGCATTTGTCCGTGTATAATGCATTTGTCCGTGTATAATGCATTTGTCCGTGTATATTGCACTCATCTTTAGCTGTTTCTCAACCCATTCTTTAGGGAGGAAAATCAGACCTTGTTTCTATTTCCTTTTTTACAGCTCAGTTATTGTATACAATTGTATATACAGCTCAACCCCCTTATAACGCTGTGCTTTGGGTCCAAAGTATCACATCGCGTTATAAGCGGATCGCGTTAGAAATAATGTACAATTGTATGCATTGTACAATAAAGTATTTAAGATACCAATAATCGTGTTGTAAAGTATTCATAAATACGAAAATTGGGAGCCACGCTTGCATCACGTTATAAGCGGATTCGCGTTGTAACGTAGCGCGTTATAACAGGGTTGAGCTATATACATACATACATACGGCACGACAAATACACTTGCCCACTCGCCTGGGGCGAGTGCATTTTAGCCGCAGCCGACCCATCACTCACCCATATTCTCCTCACGCTATCTGTGTAACGTAAGAAGAATAGAGCATAGAACAGAGCGCCGGTGTGCGCAGGGTGAGAAGAGCTTTGTGTGGCTGAGGCCTCATCTAATAGGAGCATGGGAGGGGCAGGGCGCCACCAGGCAGATGCCACGAGGAGTGTGTTGCGGGTGGCATGGCTGCGCGCTGTGGTGGCGGGTGACAGACAGCGAGTGCTGCTGATGGCATTGCGGGACTGGTAGAGACATGAGGCGGAGGCAGCGACTTGAGCAGGTACCAGGGGAAGGGGACACGGACACACACACATTGTCCCGTGCAGGCCACGCCCCCTTTCCAGAAGATCGGCACGCGGTGTGTAGGAGAGGAGGTGATCTGAGATGCAGGGGGGGGGGGGTTATCTGAGATACAGGGGGGGTCTGAGATGCAAGGGGGGGGTCTGAGATGCAAGGGGGGTGATGTGGGGGGGGGAGAAGAGGGTGATGTGTGAAGGGGAGAAGAGGGTGATGTGTGAAGGGGGAGAAGAGGGTGATGTGTGGATGTGTGAAGGGGGAGAAGAGGGTGATGTGTGAGGGGGAGAAGAGGGTGATGTGTGATGGGGGAGAAGAGGGTGATGTGTGAGGGGGGAGAAGAGGGTGATGTGTTAAGGGGGAGAAGAGGGTGATGTGTGAAGTGGGAGAAGAGGGTGATGTGTGAAGGGGGAGAAGAGAGTGATGTGTGAAGGGGGAGAAGAGGGTGATGTGTGAAGGGGGAGAAGAGGGTGATGTGTGAAGGGGGAGAAGAGAGTGATACCTACCGAAGGGGTGCGCAAAGTTTTTTTTTTGTTGCGCCCCCGTGTGCTGGCTCCAGAGCTCGCACCCCCCCTCCCAAGTGACCTGGCGTCAAATGACGTCAAGATTTGACGCATGTTTCAATGACGCCGCGTCACATCATTTGACGCCGCATTGTCATTGTCAGAAGCCGGCTGAATCCCAGTAAGTTGAGGTTGCAGAGACCTTGCGCGGTCCCCCGGCATTTAATTTAAATGCCTCGGGGAAGAGTGCGGCGGTTGCAGAGGCCCCGCGCCCCCCAAGAAAAATCCAGTGACCCCAAGTTTGCGCACCGCTAGCCTACCGGCTGCCCTGGAGGATTGAGGGGGTCTGTAAGAAAGGTGCCCACGGAGGTGCCTGTCAGGGGAACCACACTTCTACCAGTCAACAGCAAGCTGCCTGGACAGGCACCTCCATGGACACCTTCCAGCAGGCCCCCTCTGCAGATCAGGCCAGATTAGGTTTTATGGCAGGATAGTGAGGGAGAGGGGCAGCAGCTGGGGGTCGCATGTAGGAGGGGGAGGGAGCCACAGGTTGCAACTCTGCTATAGGGGCCGTTTGTAACCTGTCCTAAGACATTTTGTCAGCAAAAAAAGACTTTGCTGCTCATTCTGTGGACAAAAGTGCATAACCACCAATAATACCTACTTAGCGTGTGGATATGTGTGCATGAGAGTAATTTTGGCTCCAGCGGATAGATTATCAGCAATGGGGGGCGGGGGTGAAGCTACGAATCAGCTTTTGTGGGATCCTCCAGTTTAGATAACATTAAAAAATTAGTTCAATAGCAGGAATTACACAGCAATAAGAGAACAATACAGCAGATCCCTACATTGTGTCAGTGAGCAAATTGCATTATCTGATATCCCTCTATGCATCACGCTTATACAGAAAAGGAATCCACGTGTGTTACTGTTCTCAAATATTACACACTCAAAAATCACATTTGAATATATCTAATATTTTATTGCTTTTATTAACATACTATATACAAAAACATAGCATTCTAATAACACATGTTTTTATGCGGGTCTACTGACTCTCTCCCTAAGGCCTCCAATTGAACAAGACCACGTTCTACTTAGGCATTCTGCTCGACCTCCTCGATCTCCTCGCACAGCTGTTCCCAGAGAGCTTCTAGGTGTGTAATGCTCCATCCGTGTTGTTTTTGTGTAGCAATTAAATTCTCCATCAACTTTTCCCTTTCTGTTTTTAATTTTGCAATGTTCTCATTTAGTGATTTGGTTATAAATGCAGATGTTCCGATTATTTCTATTATTTCGGCAAATTGTTTCTGGAGCTGCAGAATCTGGAGCGTCATATTGTTATAGTCTTGTTGGTGACTGTAACTCATTTTAACAATTATCACCAGGGACAGCAACAGCAAAACTTTCGTGATTTTCGAATGGTTTCTAGAGAGATGAGAAACCCAAGCTTGGTTCAATCCTGTAGAAGTTGTATGCTCATACTGTGGTCCCTTCGTTCGGTCTATGGAGGAAACTTTTGATGATAGCCTTAGGGATTTCTTTGAGGCTCTGCCCTTTGATAATATAATCCCAGAGGTGGTGCTGCCAATATCATTGGTAGACGTACAGCTTCCTCTGGTAATCAGACGCAAGCTACGCCGTGGCATCCTTTGTACGTCGTGTACCGGATCCATGGGAGTCAGCTAAAGAATATTGAAATGTCCTACTGTATCTCGGGCTGACATATAGGAAAAGCCCGTCAGCGCGCAGGACAAGGACTGGTCTGCTGCTGACTGGAGGAGCAGCTGACACAGAATGAGGCTTTTACAAGCAGATGGAGCAGAACTCTGAGGTTTTAGAACACAGCAGCTTAGAACTAATTCCAACAATCTCTCCATGGAGACCACAGCAGGAGGGGTTTCTCATTAACCCTTTATGTAAATGTGCCTGCCCAGGCTGTAGATTTTACATTACAATAACACCATACAACAACATATATTTCTGGTTGTGTTATATAAGATTGAATATGTGTTTAATACACTTTATGAAAGGTTACTCCACCCGAGCAGCTTAACACCGTGAAAAGGGTTAAAAGTGCAGGCACACTTAGGAATACAATGATAGGTTTAAGGCCGAGCTATTCACCCAGTTCTCCAGAGGGGCCCGATCAGAAAACATTCAGGAGTAGACGGGCCACAAGCCTTTTGTATTGTAATTTTAGACACATTTTAAAAACTTGAAAATGATAATATTTCAGCATTTTACAAGTATTTATAACACCTGCTCCATATACATATTTACATCACCTTTACTCAGAAGTAAGTGTTAGTGTGAGAAATAGTGCTGTGTTCCTGCTAACTTCGGACTTGATGCTGGGGCAGCTGAGAGTCTAAGGGTCAGTTCAAGGCCATGTGACCGTGGGACCAGTTGAGGAGCCCGGGTTTAAAGGGGAAATGATTGTTTGAGTTAGATCAAATCACCATTCAAACACATGAAACGTGTGTGTGTGTGTGTGTGTGTGTGTGTGTGTGTGTGTGTGTGTGTGTGTGTGTGTGTATATATATATATATATATATATATATATATATATATATATACATATATATACAGTTAGGTCTGGAAATAATTGGGTATCATCAGTGTGAGGTTGGTTTTATACTTGCCTTGAAATATTTCTAGGCTGGGTAGGTTTACCATATCACATTTTAAGTTATGGTGGGTGAAAAAGGCAACAAAAAACCTCCACCGTTGGCATATAGCCAATAAAGAATATCACTTGTGAGCATACAGTGCTCCCACTGCAGCAAGGGATTCTGGGAAATGACATACAAATGAGCACACAATGTGTCACCTTTTGCCTGGAATATCCATTCACTTGGAGCCCATTTAAGCTCCATGTGAATGGATATTCCAGGCAAAAGGTGACACATTGTGTGCTCATTTGCATGTAATTTCCCAGAATCCCTTGCTGCAGTGGGAGCACCGTATGCTAGGTGATAATGGTTGAAAGGCAGGGTTGCAGACCTGTCTAAGACATGTGAATGTGCTCACAAGTGATATTCTTTATTGGCTATATGCTAACAGTGGAGGTTTTTGTTGCCTTTTTCACCCACCATCCTGTTATAAGCAGATTGCGTTAGAAATAATGTACAATTGTATGCATTGTACAATAAAGTATTTAAGATACCAATAATCGTGTTGTAAAGTATTCATAAATACGAAAATTGGGAGCCACGCTTGCATGGCGTTATAAGCGGATTCATGTTATAACGGGGTTGAGCTGTATTTAAGCAACATCCTAAGGAGAGTGCAGCATCTTTAAAGATGGCGGCATAGTAATGGCATTAAAGCCAAGTGGTTGTTACCAGGAGTTGCAGAAAACCTCTCAGCTGAGTAGGGGGCAAGGGAGAAAGCTGAGTGGGGGGCAGGGAAAGCTGAGTGGGGGCAAGGGAGATAGCTGAGTGGGGGCGGAGGAAAGCTGAGTGGGGGGCAAGGGAGATAGCTGTCGGGGCAGAGGAAAGCAGAGTGGTGGGTGGGAGAAAGCTGAGTGGGGGGCGGAGTAAAGCTGAGTGGGGGCAGAGGAAAGCTGAATGGGGAAAACAGCTGAATGGGGGGCAGAGGAAAGCTGAATGGGGGGTGGGGGAGACAGCTGAGAGCGGATAGAGGTCCCCGCCAGCGGATAGAGGTCCCCGCCAGCAGATAGAGGTCCCCGCCAGCGGATAGAGGTCCCCACCAGCGTATAGAGGTCCCCGCCTGTGGATAGAGGTCCCAACCAGCGGATAGAGGTCCCGCCAGCGGATAGAGGTTCCAACCAGCGGATAGAGGTCCCAACCAGCGGATAGAGGTCCCCGCCAGCGGATAGAGGTCCCCGCCTGTGGACAGAGGTCCCCGCCTGTGGACAGAGGTCCCCGTCAGCGGATAGAGGTCCCCGCCAGCGGATAGAGGTCCCCGCCAGCGGATAGAGGTCCCCGCCAGCGGATAGAGGTCCCCGCCAGCGGATAGAGGTCCCCGCCAGCGGATAGAGGTCCCCGCCAGCGGATAGAGGTCACCGCCAGCAGACAGAGGTCCCCGCCAGCGGACAGAGGTCCCCGCCAGCGGACAGAGGTCCCAACCAGCGGATAGAGGTCCCCGCCAGCGGATAGAGGTCCCCGCCAGCGGATAGAGGTCCTAACCAGCGGATAGAGGTCCCGCCAGCGGATAGAGGTCCCGCCAGAGGATAGAGGTGTCACGGTAGCTTATGACACGATATAATGAACACCAAATATCTGGGTTGAACTGAACGAGGCTTAGATATAATAAAATATAATTTATTCCTTAAAAAAGGTGAACACAGCAATATAGTTCAATTAACAGACAAGAAGGTAACACTTACTTAGGGTTGGGGAATGGAGAAGTATCAGCTAGCAATTCTCCAGCAATCCGGTGACATTCCAGGTGGAATCAGAAGCACAACTAAAAACTGTAGGGTGGACACAGTTTATATACCTGTGTAACCCTATTCTTAACATTGAATGCAGACTATTGGTGAACAATTATCTGTATCAAATCCCTAACGTGGAGACACAGATTAACCCATGCCCCCCAGCTAATAAGCCCATGTGTACTGGGACTCTATGGGTAGCCCCATAATTAAATCAGGGGCGACGACCAGTTTACCAAATGAAGTATCTGCATTCTTTGTAGGTGTAGACATAACACTTACAAACCACTCCAGTTTGATGATTCTCCACCCTCAGGTAACAATTAGAGTGGCAGAGTCTGTTGATTAACTTGGTCTGTTGATTAGTACTTAGTGTAAACAATCCGGGCAGTTAACTTTTGATCATAGTGCTTAGGCTCAATCACGTAGTCACGTAGGTAACATAGGACTCCTGGGGCTGCCTCTCTTCCTGCCGGAATTTACTCCGGTAGGCTTCAGGGGTAAAACCGTACTGAAACAATAACAGTTCTTTCAGGTGGTCATAGTCATCAGCATACTCATCTGGAAGCGCCATCATCGTCTGCTTAGCCAAGCCGGACAGTAAGGGGTCCAAACGTGCAACCCTATGCTGGGGAAGCACTTTGTACCGCCGACACTGTGTCTCAAAGTTCTTTAAAAAAACTGTCGATCTGATCAGTACCTGCCACGAACTTGGTGAGACTGCTGATCCAGTTTGAGTTCATCGTTGTTGGGTTGGACAGGGGGGCAATAAGCAGGTCTGTTCACTGCCATAGTGATAAACTGCAGCCGCTCCTCCGGTGTCCCTCTGTCTCCCCACGCAGTAATCAGTGCCAACATTTCAGGGGTGAACGGACTGGTAGCCGCAGCAACCAGTACCCCTCCTGTTGCACTGGGAGCCGCGCCGGTATACAGGTATATTGCATTTGTCAGTATACAGGTATATTGCATTTGCCGGTGTATATTGCATTTGCCGGTATACAGGTATATTGCATTTGTCAGTATACAGGTATATTGCATTTGCCGGTGTATATTGCATTTGTTCGTATATTGCATTTGTCAGTATACAGGTATATTGCATTTGTCAGTATACAGGTATATTGCATTTGTCAGTATACAGGTATATTGCATTTGCCCGTGTATATTGCATTTGTCGGTATACAGGTATATTGCATTTGTCGGTATACAGGTATATTGCATTTGTCGATATACAGGTATATTGCATTTGTCCGTATATTGCATTTGCCAGTATACAGGTATATTGCATTTGCCGGTGTATATTGCATTTGTTCGTATATTGCATTTGTCAGTATACAGGTATATTGCATTTGTCAGTATACGGGTATATTGCATTTGTCGGTATACAGGTATATTGCATTTGCCCGTGTGTATTGCATTTTTCAGTACACAGGTATATTGCATTTGCTCGTGTATATTGCATTTGTCGGTATACAGGTATATTGCATTTGTTGGTATACAGGTATATTGCATTTGTCGGTATACAGATATATTGCATTTGTCAGTATACAGGTATATTGCATTTGTCCGTGCATATTGCATTTGTCAGTATACAGGTATATTGCATTTGTCCGTGTATATTGCATTTGTCAGTATACAGGTATATTGCATTTGTCCGTGTATATTGCACTCATCTTTAGCTGTTTCTCAGCCCATTCTTTAGGGAGGAAAATCAGACCTTGTTTCTATTTCCTTTTTCACAGCTCAGTTATTGTATACAATTGTATATACAGCTCAACCCCCTTATAACGCTGTGCTTTGGGTCCAAAGTATCACATCGCGTTATAAGCGGATCGCGTTAGAAATAATGTACAATTGTATGCATTGTACAATAAAGTATTTAAGATACCAATAATCGTGTTGTAAAGTATTTATAAATACGAAAATTGGGAGCCACGCTTGCATCACGTTATAAGCGGATTCGCGTTGTAACGTTGCGTGTTATAACGGGGTTGAGCTATATACATACATACGGCACGACAAATACACTCGCCCACTCGCCTGGGGCGTGTGCATTTTAGCCGCAGGCGACCCATCACTCACCCGTATTCTCCTCACGCTATCTGTGTAACGTAGGAAGAATAGAGCGCCAGTGTGCGCAGGGTGAAAAGAGCTTTGTGTGGCTGAGGCCTCATCTAATAGGAGCATGGGAGGGGCAGGGCGCCACCAGGCAGATGCCACGAGGAGTGTGTTGCGGGTGGCATGGCTGCGCGCTGTGGTGGCGTGTGACAGACAGCGAGTGCTGCTGATGGCATTGCGGGACTGGCAGAGACATGAGGCGGAGGCAGCGACTTGAGCAGGTACCGGGGGAAGGGGACACGGACACACACATTGTCCCGTGCAGGCCACGCCCCCGTTCCAGAAGATCGGCACGCGGTGTGTAGGAGAGGAGGTGATCTGAGATGCAGGGGGGGGGGGGGGTTATCTGAGATGCAAGGGAGGGGTCTGAGATGCAAGGGGGGGGATGTGTGGGGGGCTAGAAGAGGGTGATGTGTGAAGGGGGAGAAGAGGGTGATGTGTGAAGGGGGAGAAGAGGGTGATGTGTGAAAGGGGAGAAAAGGGTGAGGGGGGAGAAGAGGGGGATGTGTGATGGGGGAGAAGAGGGTGATGTGTGATGGGGGAGAAGTGGGGGAGAAGAGGGTGATGTGTGGGGGGCTAGAAGAGGGTGATGTGTGAAGGGGGAGAAGAGGGTGATGTGTGGGGGGGAGAAGATGTTGATGTGTGAAGCGGGAGAAGAGGGTGATGTGTGAGGGGGGAGAAGAGGGTGATGTGTGAGGGGGGAGAAGAGGGTGATGTGTGGATGTGTGAAGGGGGAGAAGAGGGTGATGTGTGAAAGGGGAGAAGAGGGTGATGTGTGGGGGGGGAGAAGAGGGTGATGTGTGAGGGGGGAGAAGAGGGTGATGTGTGAGGGGGGAGAAGAGGGTGATGTGTGAGGGGGAGAAGAGGGTGATGTGTGAGGGGGGAGAAGAGGGTGATGTGTGGATGTGTGAAGGGGGAGAAGAGGGTGATGTGTGAAAGGGGAGAAGAGGGTGATGTGTGAAGGGGGAGAAGAGGGTGATGTGTGAAGGGGGAGAAGAGAGTGATACCTACCGAAGGGGTGTGCAAAGTTTTTTTTGTTGTTGTGACCTGTGTCCTGGCTCCAGAGCTCGCGCCCCCCCTCCCCAGTGACCTGGCGTCAAATGACGTCAAGATTTGACGCATGTTTCAATGACGCCGCGTCACATCATTTGACGCCGCATTGCCATTGTCAGAAGCCGGCTGAATCCCAGTAAGTTGAGGTTGCAGAGACCTTGCGCGGTCCCCCGGCATTTAATTTAAATGCCTCGGGGAAGAGTGCGGCGGTTGCAGAGGCCCCGCGCCCCCCAAGAAAAATCCAGCGACCCCCAAGTTTGCGCACCGCTGGCCTACCGGCTGCCCTGGAGGATTGAGGGGGTCTGTAAGAAAGGTGCCCACGGAGGTGCCTGTCAGGGGAACCACACTTCTACCACTCAACAGCAAGCTGCCTGGACAGGCACCTCCATGGACACCTTCCAGCAGGCCCCCTCTGCAGATCAGGCCAGATTAGGTTTTATGGCAGGATAGTGAGGGGGGGAGGCAGCAGCTGAGGGTCGCATGTAGGAGGGCTCGGGAGCCACAGGTTGCAACTCTGCTATAGGGGCCGTTTGTAACCTGTCCTACGACATTTTGTCAGCAAAAAAAGACTTTGCCACTCATTCTGTGGACAAAAGTGCATAACCACCAATAATACCTACTTAGCGTGTGGATATGTGTGCATGAGAGTAATTTTGGCTCCAGCCCATACATTATCAGCAATATGGGGCGGGGGTGAAGCTACGAATCAGCTTTTGTGGGATCCTCCAGTTTAGATAACATTCAAAAATTAGTTCAATAGCAGGAATTACACAGCAATATGACTTTATGACCCCCTGTGCAGAGCCCTGGAGAGAACAATACAGCAGATCCTACATTGTGTCAGTGAGCAAATTGCATTATCTGATATCCCTCTATGCATCACGCTTATACAGAAAAGGAATCCACGTGTGTTACTGTTCTCAAATATTACACACTCAAAAATCACATTTGAATATATCTAATATTTTATTGCTTTTATTAACATACTATATACAGAAACATAGCATTCTAATAACACATGTTTTTATGCGGGTCTACTGACTCTCCCTAAGGCCTCCAATTGAACAAGACCACGTTCTACTTAGGCATTCTGCTCGACCTCCTCGATCTCCTCGCACAGCTGTTCCCAGAGAGCTTCTAGGTGTGTAATGCTCCATCCGTGTTGTTTTTGTGTAGCAATTAAATCCTCCATCAACTTTTCCCTTTCTGTTTTTAATTTTGCAATGTTCTCATTTAGTGACTTGGTTATAAATGCAGATGTTCCGATTATTTCTTTTATTTCGGCAAATTGTTTCTGGAGCTGCAGAATCTGGAGCGTCATATTGTTATAGTTTTGTTGGTGACTGTAACTCATTTTAACAATTATCACCAGGGACAGCAACAGCAAAACTTTCGTGATTTTCGAATGGTTTCTAGAGAGATGAGAAACCCAAGCTTGGTTCAATCCTGTAGAAGTTGTATGCTCATACTGTGGTCCCTTCGTTCGGTCTATGGAGGAAACTTTTGATGATAGCCTTAGGGATTTCTTTGAGGCTCTGCCCTTTGATAATATAATCCCAGAGGTGGTGCTGCCAATATCATTGGTAGACGTACAGCTTCCTCTGGTAATCAGACGCAAGCTACGCCGTGGCATCCTTTGTACGTCGTGTACCGGATCCATGGGAGTCAGCTAAAGAATATTGAAATGTCCTACTGTATCTCGGGCTGACATATATGAAAAGCCCGTCAGCGCGCAGGACAAGGACTGGTCTGCTGCTGACTGGAGGAGCAGCTGACACAGAATGAGGCTTTTACAAGCAGATGGAGCAGAACTCTGAGGTTTTAGAACACCGCAGCTTAGAACTAATTCCAACAATCTCTCCATGGAGACCACAGCAGGAGGGGTTTCTCATTAACCCTTTATGTAAATGTGCCTGCCCAGGCTGTAGATTTTACATTACAATAACACCATACAACAAGGGGGGAGGGGGGAGGTGGTGGGAAGGGGGGAGGAGGGGGGGTGAAGGGGAGGTTAAGGGGGGGGTGGAGGGGAGGTGATGTGGAAGGGAGGGGAAGTATAGTGAGGGGTGGGTGAGGGGAGGTGGAGGGGGGTGGAGGGGAGGTGGAAATGGAGGGGAAGTGTAGCGAGGGGTGGGTGAGGGGAGGTGAAGGCCGCTCACTCACCCGTCCGGCAGCTCCCACGTGGATCTGAGGCGGGAGGCAGCGTGTTGTGGCCGCTCCCCCGCTGACTGTAGCGGCGCCGGGGGGGGGGGGGTGGAGGGGAAGTGAGTGAGGGGAGGTGATCACTCCGCTCCCCCGCTGAGTGTAGCGGCGCCGGGGGGGGTGGAGGGGAAGTGAGTGAGGGGAAGTGAGTGAGGGGAGGTGATCACTCCGCTCCCCCGCTGAGTGTAGCGGCGCCGGGGGGGGGGGTGGAGGGGAAGTGAGTGAGGGGAGGTGATCACTCCGCTCCCCCGCTGAGTGTAGCGGCGCCGGGGGGCGGGTGGAGGGGAAGTGAGTGAGGGGAGGTGATCACTCCGCTCCCCCACTGAGTGTAGCGGCGCCGGGGGGGGTGGAGGGGAAGTGAGTGAGGGGAAGTGAGTGAGGGGAGGTGATCACTCCGCTCCCCCGCTGAGTGTAGCGGCGCCGGGTGGGGGGGTGGAGGGGAAGTGAGTGGGGGGAGGTGAAGGGGGGTGAGGGGACGTGAAGACCGCTCACTCACCTGTCCGGCAGCTCCCTCACCCGTCCGGCAGCTCCCTCACCCATCCGGCAGCTCCCACGTGGAGGGGGGGGTGAAAGCGCGGGAAACAGGAAGAGGCGGAGCCTCCGGGACCGGTGGGGAAGAGAGCGGGAGATGTGCTGCTAACACTGTGAGCCCCGCTAATGTATGTAACACCGTGTGTGTGTGTGTGTGTATAGTGATGTGTGTGTGTGTGTGTGTGTGTGTGTTTAGTGATGTGTGTGTGTGTGTGTGTGTGTGTGTATATGTGTGGATGTGTGTGTTTAGTGATGTGTGTGTATAGTGATGTGTGTGTGTATAGTGATGTGTGTGTGTGTGTGTATAGTGATGTGTGTGTGTGTGTGTGTGTGTGTGTGTGTGTGTGTGTGTCACTCCGCCTCAGGCCAATGAGAGGTGTGGGGGGCGGGCCAAGGGGGTGGTGTGAGTGTGTGAGGCCAATGAGAGGTGTGCGGGGGCGGGCGGCCCAAGGGACCAATGAGATTGCCGCTAGGGACACCGGACATCCAGGCAGGCAAACATACAGTGCTTTCACTAATATAGTATAAGATTATTAAAAAATATATACAGGTAAACCCTGTTATAACGCGGTCCTCGGGGTCCACCCCGAGACCACCGCGTTAGTAACGGGGTCGCGGGAAAACAAAATGGCCGCCGCATCAGCGCATCTTCACCCCTTCACCCCGCGGGACAGGAGATGGGAGGGGGTATGCCCCTCCGGTCCCCGCTTCCCCCTGTCACCGCGTGACAGCCCGCGGGACAGGAGCTGGGAGGGGGGATGCCCCTGCGGTCCCCACTTCCCCCTGTCACCGCGTGACAGCCCACGGGACAGGAGATGGGAGGGGGGATGCCCCTCCGGTCCCCGCTTCCCCCTGTCACCGCGTGACAGCCCACGGGACAGGAGATGGGAGGGGGGATGCCGGTCTGCCTGAAGTCATCAGCTCCGGCGTGAGAGGGAGGCCCGGGGAACAGGTGATCAGCCGTCTGACCCCCGCAGCACCAACACCCCCATCCCCAGCACCCCCACCCCCCCACAGCACAATGACGTCCCACCCCCCACCCCGGGCCGTACCGCCAACCTACCCCCACCAACCTGCCCCCCCGCGCTGCACCGGGCCATCCCACCAGCCCCCGCAGCATCGGGGGCACCCGCAGCCATCACCCCCCTCCACCGCAGCACCACCCCCACCGGCACGCAGCGCCCCCCCCCCCTGCAGCCACAGGCCTCACCAATCATCCCAAAGGTAAGGCTGATTTATGTATATGTGTATTGGGAGGGGGGGAGGGGTGTGTGTGTGTGTGGTGTGAGCAATGAGCAGTGTGTGTGCAGTGTGCAGTGTAAGCAATGAGCAGTGTGTGTGCAGTGTGCAGTGTGAGCAATGAGCAGTGTGTGCAGTGTGAGCAATGAGCAGTGTGTGTGCAGTGTGTGTCAGTGTGTGCAGTGTGCAGTGTGCAGTGTGAGCAATTAGCAGTGTGTGTGCAGTGTGTGCATTGTGAAAGGGGAGAAAAGGGTGAGGGGGGAGAAGAGGGGGATGTGTGATGGGGGAGAAGAGGGTGATGTGTGATGGGGGAGAAGTGGGGGAGAAGAGGGTGATGTGTGGGGGGCTAGAAGAGGGTGATGTGTGAAGGGGGAGAAGAGGGTGATGTGTGGGGGGGAGAAGATGTTGATGTGTGAAGCGGGAGAAGAGGGTGATGTGTGAGGGGGGAGAAGAGGGTGATGTGTGAGGGGGGAGAAGAGGGTGATGTGTGGATGTGTGAAGGGGGAGAAGAGGGTGATGTGTGAAAGGGGAGAAGAGGGTGATGTGTGGGGGGGGAGAAGAGGGTGATGTGTGAGGGGGGAGAAGAGGGTGATGTGTGAGGGGGGAGAAGAGGGTGATGTGTGAGGGGGAGAAGAGGGTGATGTGTGAGGGGGGAGAAGAGGGTGATGTGTGGATGTGTGAAGGGGGAGAAGAGGGTGATGTGTGAAAGGGGAGAAGAGGGTGATGTGTGAAGGGGGAGAAGAGGGTGATGTGTGAAGGGGGAGAAGAGAGTGATACCTACCGAAGGGGTGTGCAAAGTTTTTTTTGTTGTTGTGACCTGTGTCCTGGCTCCAGAGCTCGCGCCCCCCCTCCCCAGTGACCTGGCGTCAAATGACGTCAAGATTTGACGCATGTTTCAATGACGCCGCGTCACATCATTTGACGCCGCATTGCCATTGTCAGAAGCCGGCTGAATCCCAGTAAGTTGAGGTTGCAGAGACCTTGCGCGGTCCCCCGGCATTTAATTTAAATGCCTCGGGGAAGAGTGCGGCGGTTGCAGAGGCCCCGCGCCCCCCAAGAAAAATCCAGCGACCCCCAAGTTTGCGCACCGCTGGCCTACCGGCTGCCCTGGAGGATTGAGGGGGTCTGTAAGAAAGGTGCCCACGGAGGTGCCTGTCAGGGGAACCACACTTCTACCACTCAACAGCAAGCTGCCTGGACAGGCACCTCCATGGACACCTTCCAGCAGGCCCCCTCTGCAGATCAGGCCAGATTAGGTTTTATGGCAGGATAGTGAGGGGGGGAGGCAGCAGCTGAGGGTCGCATGTAGGAGGGCTCGGGAGCCACAGGTTGCAACTCTGCTATAGGGGCCGTTTGTAACCTGTCCTACGACATTTTGTCAGCAAAAAAAGACTTTGCCACTCATTCTGTGGACAAAAGTGCATAACCACCAATAATACCTACTTAGCGTGTGGATATGTGTGCATGAGAGTAATTTTGGCTCCAGCCCATACATTATCAGCAATATGGGGCGGGGGTGAAGCTACGAATCAGCTTTTGTGGGATCCTCCAGTTTAGATAACATTCAAAAATTAGTTCAATAGCAGGAATTACACAGCAATATGACTTTATGACCCCCTGTGCAGAGCCCTGGAGAGAACAATACAGCAGATCCTACATTGTGTCAGTGAGCAAATTGCATTATCTGATATCCCTCTATGCATCACGCTTATACAGAAAAGGAATCCACGTGTGTTACTGTTCTCAAATATTACACACTCAAAAATCACATTTGAATATATCTAATATTTTATTGCTTTTATTAACATACTATATACAGAAACATAGCATTCTAATAACACATGTTTTTATGCGGGTCTACTGACTCTCCCTAAGGCCTCCAATTGAACAAGACCACGTTCTACTTAGGCATTCTGCTCGACCTCCTCGATCTCCTCGCACAGCTGTTCCCAGAGAGCTTCTAGGTGTGTAATGCTCCATCCGTGTTGTTTTTGTGTAGCAATTAAATCCTCCATCAACTTTTCCCTTTCTGTTTTTAATTTTGCAATGTTCTCATTTAGTGACTTGGTTATAAATGCAGATGTTCCGATTATTTCTTTTATTTCGGCAAATTGTTTCTGGAGCTGCAGAATCTGGAGCGTCATATTGTTATAGTTTTGTTGGTGACTGTAACTCATTTTAACAATTATCACCAGGGACAGCAACAGCAAAACTTTCGTGATTTTCGAATGGTTTCTAGAGAGATGAGAAACCCAAGCTTGGTTCAATCCTGTAGAAGTTGTATGCTCATACTGTGGTCCCTTCGTTCGGTCTATGGAGGAAACTTTTGATGATAGCCTTAGGGATTTCTTTGAGGCTCTGCCCTTTGATAATATAATCCCAGAGGTGGTGCTGCCAATATCATTGGTAGACGTACAGCTTCCTCTGGTAATCAGACGCAAGCTACGCCGTGGCATCCTTTGTACGTCGTGTACCGGATCCATGGGAGTCAGCTAAAGAATATTGAAATGTCCTACTGTATCTCGGGCTGACATATATGAAAAGCCCGTCAGCGCGCAGGACAAGGACTGGTCTGCTGCTGACTGGAGGAGCAGCTGACACAGAATGAGGCTTTTACAAGCAGATGGAGCAGAACTCTGAGGTTTTAGAACACCGCAGCTTAGAACTAATTCCAACAATCTCTCCATGGAGACCACAGCAGGAGGGGTTTCTCATTAACCCTTTATGTAAATGTGCCTGCCCAGGCTGTAGATTTTACATTACAATAACACCATACAACAAGGGGGGAGGGGGGAGGTGGTGGGAAGGGGGGAGGAGGGGGGGTGAAGGGGAGGTTAAGGGGGGGGTGGAGGGGAGGTGATGTGGAAGGGAGGGGAAGTATAGTGAGGGGTGGGTGAGGGGAGGTGGAGGGGGGTGGAGGGGAGGTGGAAATGGAGGGGAAGTGTAGCGAGGGGTGGGTGAGGGGAGGTGAAGGCCGCTCACTCACCCGTCCGGCAGCTCCCACGTGGATCTGAGGCGGGAGGCAGCGTGTTGTGGCCGCTCCCCCGCTGACTGTAGCGGCGCCGGGGGGGGGGGGGTGGAGGGGAAGTGAGTGAGGGGAGGTGATCACTCCGCTCCCCCGCTGAGTGTAGCGGCGCCGGGGGGGGTGGAGGGGAAGTGAGTGAGGGGAAGTGAGTGAGGGGAGGTGATCACTCCGCTCCCCCGCTGAGTGTAGCGGCGCCGGGGGGGGGGGTGGAGGGGAAGTGAGTGAGGGGAGGTGATCACTCCGCTCCCCCGCTGAGTGTAGCGGCGCCGGGGGGCGGGTGGAGGGGAAGTGAGTGAGGGGAGGTGATCACTCCGCTCCCCCACTGAGTGTAGCGGCGCCGGGGGGGGTGGAGGGGAAGTGAGTGAGGGGAAGTGAGTGAGGGGAGGTGATCACTCCGCTCCCCCGCTGAGTGTAGCGGCGCCGGGTGGGGGGGTGGAGGGGAAGTGAGTGGGGGGAGGTGAAGGGGGGTGAGGGGACGTGAAGACCGCTCACTCACCTGTCCGGCAGCTCCCTCACCCGTCCGGCAGCTCCCTCACCCATCCGGCAGCTCCCACGTGGAGGGGGGGGTGAAAGCGCGGGAAACAGGAAGAGGCGGAGCCTCCGGGACCGGTGGGGAAGAGAGCGGGAGATGTGCTGCTAACACTGTGAGCCCCGCTAATGTATGTAACACCGTGTGTGTGTGTGTGTGTATAGTGATGTGTGTGTGTGTGTGTGTGTGTGTGTTTAGTGATGTGTGTGTGTGTGTGTGTGTGTGTGTATATGTGTGGATGTGTGTGTTTAGTGATGTGTGTGTGTATAGTGATGTGTGTGTGTGTGTGTATAGTGATGTGTGTGTGTGTGTGTGTGTGTGTGTGTGTGTGTGTGTGTCACTCCGCCTCAGGCCAATGAGAGGTGTGGGGGGCGGGCCAAGGGGGTGGTGTGAGTGTGTGAGGCCAATGAGAGGTGTGCGGGGGCGGGCGGCCCAAGGGACCAATGAGATTGCCGCTAGGGACACCGGACATCCAGGCAGGCAAACATACAGTGCTTTCACTAATATAGTATAAGATTATTAAAAAATATATACAGGTAAACCCTGTTATAACGCGGTCCTCGGGGTCCACCCCGAGACCACCGCGTTAGTAACGGGGTCGCGGGAAAACAAAATGGCCGCCGCATCAGCGCATCTTCACCCCTTCACCCCGCGGGACAGGAGATGGGAGGGGGTATGCCCCTCCGGTCCCCGCTTCCCCCTGTCACCGCGTGACAGCCCGCGGGACAGGAGCTGGGAGGGGGGATGCCCCTGCGGTCCCCACTTCCCCCTGTCACCGCGTGACAGCCCACGGGACAGGAGATGGGAGGGGGGATGCCCCTCCGGTCCCCGCTTCCCCCTGTCACCGCGTGACAGCCCACGGGACAGGAGATGGGAGGGGGGATGCCGGTCTGCCTGAAGTCATCAGCTCCGGCGTGAGAGGGAGGCCCGGGGAACAGGTGATCAGCCGTCTGACCCCCGCAGCACCAACACCCCCATCCCCAGCACCCCCACCCCCCCACAGCACAATGACGTCCCACCCCCCACCCCGGGCCGTACCGCCAACCTACCCCCACCAACCTGCCCCCCCGCGCTGCACCGGGCCATCCCACCAGCCCCCGCAGCATCGGGGGCACCCGCAGCCATCACCCCCCTCCACCGCAGCACCACCCCCACCGGCACGCAGCGCCCCCCCCCCCTGCAGCCACAGGCCTCACCAATCATCCCAAAGGTAAGGCTGATTTATGTATATGTGTATTGGGAGGGGGGGAGGGGTGTGTGTGTGTGTGGTGTGAGCAATGAGCAGTGTGTGTGCAGTGTGCAGTGTAAGCAATGAGCAGTGTGTGTGCAGTGTGCAGTGTGAGCAATGAGCAGTGTGTGCAGTGTGAGCAATGAGCAGTGTGTGTGCAGTGTGTGTCAGTGTGTGCAGTGTGCAGTGTGCAGTGTGAGCAATTAGCAGTGTGTGTGCAGTGTGTGCAGTGTGAGCAATGAGCAGTGTGTGTGCAGTGTGCAGTGTGAGCAATGAGCAGTGTGTGTGCAGTGTGCAGTGTGTGTCAGTGTGAGCAGTGTGTGTGCAGTGTGAGCAATTAGCAGTGTGTGTGCAGTGTGCAGTGTGAGCAGTGTGCAGTGTGAACAATGAGCAGTGTGTGTGCAGTGTGCAGTGTGTGTCAGTGTGAGCAGTGTGTGTGCAGTGAGCAGAGTGTGTGCAGTGTGTGAAGTGTGCAAAAAAATAATTTTAAATTTAACAAAAATATATTTATTTATTTACTTATTTTTTTTTAAACGGGAGCCACGGGAAAACCGCGTTATAACCGAATTGCGGTATAACGAGGCGCGTTATAACGGGGTTTACCTGTATTTATTAACATTGTGCAGACACACACATACATATACACACATATATACATACATTTCAGGTTCGCAAAATCTTTATTTTCCTACTCTTCCCTCCTGTCGGCCGGCTGCACACTCACTGCCGTGCGCACGCACGCCCCAATTATTATAGAAAGGCTGACTAACCTCAGCCATCTATAATTGCCGGTGCAGCAAGCGCGCGCACTATAGAACAGCCCTTAGGCAGGTCTGCACCCCGGCCTTTCAACCATTATCACGTAGCATACAATGCTCCCACTGCAGCAAGGGATTCTGGGAAATGACATGCAAATGAGCGCACAATTTGTCACCTTTTGCCTGGAATATCCATTCACTTGGAGCCCATTTAAGCTCCATGTGCATGTAATTTCCCAGAATCCCTGGCTGCAGTGGGAGCACTGTATGCTAGGTGATAATGGTGAAAGGCGGGGTGCAGACCTGTCTAAGACATGTGAATGTGCTCTCAAGTGATATTCTTTTTTTGCTATATGCTAACGGTGGAGGTTTTTTGTTGCCTTTTTCGCCCACTATAACTTAAAATGTGATATATATATACACACTCGCTGTGCTTGGGGTCCAAAGAATCACATTGTGTTATAAGCGGATCGCGTTAGAAATAATGTACAATTGTATGCATTGTACAATAAAGTATTTAAGATACCAATAATCGTGTTGTAAAGTATTCATAAATACAAAAATTGGGAGCCACGCTTGCATGGCGTTATAAGCGGATTCATGTTATAACGGGGTTGAGCTGTATTTAAGCAACATCCTAAGGAGGGTGCAGTATCTTTAAAGATGGCGACATAGTAATGGCATTAAAGCCAAGTGGTTGTTACCAGGAGTTGCAGAAAACCTCTCAGCTGAGTGGGGGGCAAGGCAGAAAGCTGAGTGGGGGGCAAGGGAGATAGCTGAGTGGGGGCGGGGGAAAGCTGAGTGGGGGGCAAGGGAGATAGCTGTCGGGGCAGAGGAAAGCAGAGTGGTGGGCGGGAGAAAGCTGAGTGGGGGCGGAGTAAACCTGAGTGGGGGCAGAGGAAAGCTGAGTGGGGAAAACAGCTGAATGGGGGGCAGAGGAAAGCTGAATGGGGGGTGGGGGAGACAGCTGAGTGGGGGGCAGAGGAAACAGCTGAGTGGGATGGGGAGAAAGCTAAGTGGGGGCGGGGGAAACAGCTGAGTGGGGGCAGGTGAAAGCTGAAAGAATTGCCTTCCAGCTACATTCATGCACGTTCATTCAAAGAGATCTGTTCGGAGTGAATGAATTTCCGGCGCTTGGTGACGTGTCCCCCCGAGAGCTCACGGAAGGTACGGGTCAGTCTTGGCAAAGACAGTTCAGCACTTTGAGATAAAATAGAGCTGGGACTTCCAGCCCCTCCCCGCCAGCGGATAGAGGTCCCCGCCAGCGGATAGAGGTCCCCGCCAGCGGATAGAGGTCCCGCCAGCGGATAGAGGTCCCCGCCAGCGGATAGAGGTCCCCGCCAGCGGATAGAGGTACCCGCCAGCGGATAGATGTCCCCGCCAGCGGATAGTGGTCCCAACCAGCGGATAGAGGTCACCGCCAGCGGACAGAGGTCACCGCCAGCGGACAGAGGTCCCCGTCAGCGGACAGAGGTCACCGCCAGCGGATAGAAGTCCCCGCCAGCGGATAGAGGTCCCCGCCAGCGGATAGAGGTCCCCGCCAGCGGATAGAGGTCCCCGCCAGCGGATAGAGGTCCCCTCCAGCGGATAGAGGTCCCCGCCAGCGGATAGAGGTCCCAACCAGCGGATAGAGGTCCCCGTCAGCGTACAGAGGTCCCCGTCAGCGGACAGAGGTCTCCACCAGCGGATAGAGGTCCCCGCCAGCGGATAGATGTCCCGCCAGCGGATAGTGGTCCCAACCAGCGGATAGTGGTCCCCGTCAGCGGACAGAGGTCACCGCCAGCGGATAGAAGTCCCCGCCAGCGGATAGATGTCCCGCCAGCGGATAGTGGTCCCAACCAGCGGATAGTGGTCCCCGTCAGCGGACAGAGGTCACCGCCAGCGGATAGAAGTCCCCGCCAGCGGATAGAGGTCCCCGCCAGCGGATAGAGGTCCCCGCCAGCGGATAGAGGTCCCCTCCAGCGGGTAGAGGTCCCCGCCAGCGGATAGAGGTCCCCGCCAGCGGATAGAGGTCCCCACCAGCGGACAGAGGTCCCCGCCAGCGGACAGAGGTCCCCGCCAGCGGATAGTGGTCCCCGCCAGTGGATAGTGGTCCCAACCAGCGGATAGTGGTCCCCGCCAGCGGATAGAGGTCCCCGCCAGCGGATAGAGGTCCCGCCAGCGGATAGAGGTCCCCGTCAGCGGATAGAGGTCCCCGCCAGCGGACAGAGGTCCCCGCCAGCCGATAGAGGTCCCGCCACTGGATAGAGGACCCGCCAGCGGATAGAGGTCCCGCCAGTGGATAGAGGTCCCGCCAGCGGATAGAGGTCCCCGCCAGCGGATAGAGGTCCCCGCCAGCGGACAGAGGTCCCCGCCAGTGGATAGAGGTTCCCGCCAGCGGATAGAGGTCCCCGCCAGCGGATAGAGGTCCCCGCCAGCGGATAGAGGTCCCCGCCAGCGGATAGAGGTCCCGCCAGCGGATAGATGTCACCAAACGCTTCTATTTAGTTGGTATATTCTCACTTACACTTGGAGCGAATCCAAGAGTTGATCATTTCTTTTTCTTTCTGACCAATGTTATTA
The DNA here is from genome assembly GCF_040206685.1 of Ascaphus truei. Lineage (NCBI taxonomy): Eukaryota > Metazoa > Chordata > Amphibia > Anura > Ascaphidae > Ascaphus > Ascaphus truei. Next base: position 25,004,972 of record NC_134501.1, on the reverse strand, counting down.
GACTAGTAAATCTAGCAGCGCATTAGCTCGGCGATATATGTGGATAATTGTACAGTTTTTATTCTATGTATGCAATCATTTTTGTTTTGCCTTGTTTTTTTTTTTTTCTCCATATCCATTTCACAGCCAGCAAAGGGGCAGGCCAAGCAATATCCTACATATGTGTGGCTTTAAAAATAAATAAATCCGTTCTGTTATATTAGATACTGCATTTTTTAATTATTATTATTCAACTCTTAGTGCCATTTTTAATAAAAAGCGCAGCCTTTGATTTCTATAGCAGGCTTTAGCACACCTCCCAGGCAGTGCAAGAGCTTTGGAACACTTTCCTTTTTGTGATCATTTGTTATAAATGTTCACAGCAGTTTTAGTTGCAAACAGCAACAATAGATAATGTTACCTTAGGAATTAAAGAATACATTGTAGCTGCTGAGTTACACTGACTGAAGTATTGATTTGAAACTGAAAGGCAGCCATTTAGTGAACCCCCGGGAAGTAGGATCTTTGCTGATCGATTACAGGAGAATGAATCGATCGGCAGCTTAGGTAATTAGTTTTCAATAAAGGTAATCAACGGCTGTGTATATTAATACAGATTTTAAACAAAAATGTTTTAAAGTGCTGCTTGGATTATCTCATTAAGTGTTAAATATGCCTTAAGTGGAGAGGGAGGGTATATTGCAACTGTATTTGGGGCCAAAAATAGAAAATCCAATGGGATGCTATATTTGTTCATTTTTCAGGGTAATGTGGAGATGATCACTTATTTTGCTGTAATAGTTCATTCTGTGCTCATCCAGAGAAGTGGCAGAGAAGCCGGGCTGCAGGCCTCTCTGAGACAATGTGACGTTTGTGTTTTCTGTAAGCAAAAAACCCAGACTTTAGACCAGAAACGGTTGTTCAGCTTTGTGGATAGTGGGCAGTTAGCATTGGGCAGGGGCATAGGATGTTAGAGATTTGTACATTTCGAAAAAGTTCCAAATATTACACGCTTCACCAAAAAATCACCGAACAATGTGTTTCTCGGTTGGTTTTGCATTTAAGTTTGGAAATCTTTTGGGGAAATTAAAAAAAAAAAAAAAAAGTTGCCACAAGTCTCACATTGTGTCGCGATTTAGGCCGATGAAGTTTGTAAAGTTGTATACATTGTAATTCAATTTATGAAGAAGCCTACAGTCGACCTTCAATGAATCTACACCTTTCCCCTACAAATTGCCATTAAAAAGAAACAACCTGCCTTCTCACCTATATTCTTCCACCACACACCCCAATGGGATATCTTAATAGGCAAGTATGAAGAACCCCTATGTACTTTATACGGAAGATATGATTTCTGGGACAATATATACCTTATAAAGCAATGTCTTATGACACATATATATCCCCTCTTACTTTTAAGCCCCAGACTGATACCTATTGCTGAGGTGGGGGCCCTGATTCCTTTATTGATAACTGATACGCCACCCGTCGCTGCGGTCAGACAGTGGGAAATAAGTACACACCGTTTGTAATATAAATGCGGTTATATGACAGGTACTGTACTAATACTACTCACGTAATACAGCTTATATCACAACACTACACAATACAGTTTATATCACAACACTACACACGTAATACAGCTTATATCACAACACTACACACGTAATACAGCTTATATCACAACACTACACACGTAATACAGCTTATATCACAACACTACACACGTAATACAGCTTATATCACCGTACTACAGCTTATATCACAACACTACACACGTAATACAGCTTATATCACCGTACTACTGCTTGTATCACAACACTACACAATACAGCTTATATCACAACACTAAACAATACCGCTTATATCACAACACTACACACGTAATACAGCTTATATCACAACACTACACACGTAATATTGCTTATATAACAACACTACTCGCGTAATACAGCTTATATCACAACACTACTCACGTAATACAGCTTATATCACCGTACTACAGCTTATATCACAACACTACACAATACTGCTTATATCACAACACTACACACGTAATACAGCTTATATCACAACACTACACACGTGATACAGCTTATATCACCGTACTACAGCTTGTATCACAACACTACACAATACAGCTTACATCACAACACTAAACAATACCGCTTATATCACAACACTACACACGTAATACAGCTTATATCACAACACTACTCACGTAATACAGCTTATATCACAACACTACTCACGTAATACAGCTTATATCACAACACTACTCACGTAATACAGCTTATATCACCGTACTACAGCTTATATCACAACACTACACAATACTGCTTATATCACAACACTACACACGTAATACAGCTTATATCACCGTACTACAGCTTGTATCACAACACTACACAATACAGCTTATATCACAACACTAAACAATACCGCTTATATCACAACACTACACACGTAATACAGCTTATATCACCGTACTACAGCTTGTATCACAACACTACACAATACAGCTTATATCACAACACTAAACAATACCGCTTATATCACAACACTACACACGTAATACAGCTTATATCACAACACTACACACGTAATACAGTTTATATCACAACACTACACACGTAATACAGCTTATATCACCGTACTACAGCTTGTATCACACCACTACACAATACAGCTTATATCACAACACTACACACGTAATATAGCTTATATCACCGTACTACAGCTTGTATCACAACACTACACAATACAGCTTATATCACAACACTACACACGTAATACAACTTATATCACAACACTACACACGTAATACAGCTTATATCACCGTACTACAGCTTGTATCACAACACTACACACGTAATACAGCTTATATCACAACACTAAACAATACCGCTTATATCACAACACTACACACGTAATACAGCTTATATCACCGTACTACAGCTTATATCACAACACATATATATAAACCAAGTATCATCTGCAGATTATAGTATTGGCAGATATACCCTGCTCAAGCGAATGAAGAGGGATTAATATCCCAAACAGTATAAGGGAAGGGTGGTGCTCACAGGGAATAAATAATAGACTAAGTGAGAGGAAAGAAAGAATCCCTATATTGTGGCACTTAGAGAGTGCACCCAAACTAAAACTTAATATTTATTGATTAATCTTTAAAATGATAACTGTTTGGAATAACCATACGTACGGGGCCCCCGATGAAGCCCGTCACGGTGAAACGTACGTAGGGTACGTCTGACGTCACCATCACGTGACGTCGGCTTGTCGGAGTGGTGAGGGCTTGTGTACCGTCTGGGTGCTTCGTTGACTGCATTCGTGGGCAGCAACAGCACCCAGACTTTAGTGTCAGTCAATGTTTAATAAAGAGTTTGTGTCCGAATACATTGAGTTAGAGATCAGCTACTTAGATAGACTTGGGGCTATTTCTATAGCTTCCCTGGACATATGTGTCTATCTGTACAGCTATATTCATTCTCTCCTGTGTAAGCTTATGGTTGCTCCCACAAGGGATCAGGGATATAATACTATCCTCACCTTACTTACCTGTGTGATACTTCTCTAAACACTTATATCACAACACTACACAATACAGCTTATATCACAACACTACAAACGTACTACAGCTTATATCACCGTACTACAGCTTATATCACAACACTACACAATACTGCTTATATCACAACACTACACACGTAATACAGCTTATATCACAACACTACACATGTAATACAGCTTATATCACCGTACTACTGCTTATATCACAACACTACACAATACAGCTTATATCACAACACTAAACAATACCGCTTGTATCACAACACTACACACGTAATACAGTTTATCACAACACTACACACGTAATACAGCTTATATCACAACACTACACACGTAATACAGCTTACGTATATCACAACACTACACACGTAATACAGCTTATATCACAACACTACACACGTAATACAGCTTATATCACAACACTACACACGTAATACAGCTTATATCACAACACTACACACGTAATACAGCTTATATCAGAACACTACACACGTAATACAGCTTATATCACAACACTACACACGTAATACAGCTTATATCACAACACTACATAAACATATGTCAGTGTCAATTAGGCATTGGCCACCCAATCCTGGGTATATGGGCCTATGTAAATGGCGCCGGCACAACGTTGTAGCTCTTAATGCAGTAACATGTAGCAGCCTGTACGTTACAAACGTAACACAGTTTATATCACAACACTACACACAATACATCTTATATCACAACACTAGACACAATACAGCTTATATCACAACACTACACATAATAGTTTAGATCACAACACTATACACGTAATACAGCTTATATCACAACACTACACACATAATACACCTTATATCACGACACTACACATAATACAGGTAACACAGCTTATATCACAACACTACACACGTAATACAGCTTTATATCACAGCTGCGCGGGTGTCAGTGTCCGTTAGGAGTAGTCACCCAATCCTGGGTATATGGGCCTATGTAAATGGCGCCGTCACACGGTTGGAGCTCTTAATGCAGTAACATGTAGCAGGCCGGTACTTCACAGAGATGCTTCTGTAGCACTGTTACTGCAGACGCTGAGAGTTCCTTCTGCCGACGACCGACACTCCGTGCGCTTTCCTGCACGGATCTACTGGGCCTTGCTGCACCCGGTACTACTCTCCCTCCCATGAGTCTTCGCTCTCTCTCACACCATCTCAGACTCGTGCAGCTCTGAACTCCACGTGTCATGCCTATCCCTCCTAGTCCCACCTCTTCCACAGCCTCTGTCATTGGCTGCTATTATGTCCATCACCAGTCACATGTCCATAGCACACTGGAGAGGAATATATATAGATATAGATATACAGTTGTGTGAAAAAGAAAGTACACCCTCTTTGAATTCCATGGTTTTACATGTCAGGACATAATAACAATCATCTGTTCCTTAGCAGGTCTAAAAATTAGGTAAATACAACCTCAGATGAACAGCAACACATGACATATTACACCGTGTCATGATTTATTTAACAAAAATAAAGCCAAAATGGAGGAGCTTTTTCACACAACTGAAGATATAGATAGATAGTACAGGGCCTGGGATACAAATGGAGTCCAGGGCCCCAATTTAATTAACGGGGGGAGTGGGTGACCATTTGTTCAGCACAGATGGGGACCGGTAAGCCTGATAACCGGGGTGGGGGTGTGGGCCTCCTGCTACTTCTCCCGACGAAGGAAGTTGCGAGCTATGGCCAACGCCAAAAGGCCAGTTATTCGGGATATCCCTGCTTCAGCACAGGTGGCTCCATGACTGAGCCACCTGTGCTGAAGTAGGGATATCCTGAAAACCTGACCTGTTGGTGACCCTTGATGACTAGAGTTGGCTATTCCTGGTCAGGACCAACTACTGTTGGGTGAGTCCCCCTCAACCGCCAGGCCTGGGATAGTTGTCCCGGCGCTTCTCATCCCCTGGTGACGGACCTGTATTTAAGTCTCAATAATGTGAAAGCAATTAGGCGTGTTCCACATTCTCCACCAGATTACACGTGTTTGACAACTTTTAATGTATTGTATGTCTTTATTTATATAGCGCTATTAATGTACATAGCGCTTCACAGAAGTAATACATGTGACAATCATATAAATAACAGATAATACAAATAACAGATCATGGGAATAAGTGCTTCAGACTAAAAGTAAGATTTCAGAAGAGAAGTCCCTGCTCCAAAAAGCTTACAATCTAATTGGTAGGTAGGAAGAACGTACAGAGACAGAAAGAGGGAATTCTGGTAAATGCATCTGCAGGGGGCCAAGCTTTATGTATCACTAGCTGAGAGACCCGGCGTTGCCCGGGATGTAAATGCGTAATAGGTAGTATTATTTATAAATCGTGGAATAATAGGTGAGTATTTGTTGTAAAGGTTGGATAATAATGTTGAAAAGAAAGATGGAATAAGATGTAATACGATGTTGTTTAAAAATGGTTTATTGTAAACACATCACAGTACAGTGTATATTGTGGTGACATAAGTGATGTGAAAATGTGAGGCGTGTGTCCTGCTAGGGTGTGAGGCGGCGGGTGGGTGTTCAGTACGGGTGGCGCGTGGGTAGTGAGTGCTGGCTGTGGGTCAGGGTCCTGCTAGGGTGTGAGGCGGCGGGTGTGTGGCGAGTGCAGGTGACAGCTGGTCAGTGATATTGTTGCGTAGGGGCAGGATGCGGCAGGTGTGTGTCGAGTGTGTGGGGTGGGTGAGAGGCGGCGGGTGTGTGTCGAGTGTGGCGGGTGTCTGTTGAGTGCATGCGGCGGCTGTGTGTCGCAGGGGTGTGAGCGGTGGGCGGGTGAAAGGCAGAAGTGCGGGTGGGCGAAAGGCAGAGGCGGGAGGGCGGATGATAGGCGTTGAAGGAGGGGAGGTGAGGTCAGGGGGGCGGAGGGGAGATCGGAGGGGAGTTGGTGGGAAGGGGGGGAGGTGGTGGGAAGGGGGGGTGGGAATGGGGGGGGGGGTGGGAAGGGGGGGGAGGTGGTGGGAAGGGGTGGAGGTGGTGGGAAAGGGGGGGAGAGGTGGGAGGTGGTGGGAGGTTGTAAGGGGGGAGTGAAGGGAAGGTGAAGGGGGTGAAGGTGGGGGTGAAGGTGGGGGTGGAGGGGGCGGTGAAGGTGGTGGTGGAGGGGAGGTGAAGCGGGGGTGGAGGGGAGGTGAAGCGGGGGTGGAGGGGGGGTGGAGGGGAGGTGAAGCGGGGGTGGAGGTTAGGTGAAGCGGGGGTGGAGGGGAGGTGAAGCGGGGGTGGAGGGGAGGTGAAGGGGGGTTGGAGGGGAGGTGAAGGGGGGTTGGAGGGGAGGTGAAGGGGGGTTGGAGGGGAGGTGAAGGGGGGTTGGAGGGGAGGTGAATGGGGGGTGGAGGTGAAGCGGGGGTGGGGGGGAGGTGAAGCGGGGGTGGGGGGGAGGTGAAGCGGGGGTGGAGGGGAGGTGAAGCGGGGGTGGGGGGGAGGTGAAGCGGGGGTGGGGGGAGGTGAAGCGGGGGTGAAGGGGGGGGTGGAGGGGTGGGGTGGATTGGAGGTGAAGCGGGGGTGGAGGGGAGGTGAAGGGGGGGGTGGAGGGGAGGTGAAGGGGGGGTGAAAAGGGGGGGTGAAAAGGGGGGGGTGAAGGGGAGGTGAAGCGGGGGTGGAGGGGAGGTGAAGCGGGGGTGGAGGGGAGGTGAAGCAGGGTTGGAGGGGAGGTGAAGGGGGGGTGGAGGGGAGGTGAAGGGGGTTGGAGGGGAGGTGAAGGGGGGGTGGAGGGGAGGTGAAGCGGGGGTGGAGGGGAGGTGAAGCGGGGGTGGAGGGGAGGTGAAGGGGGGTTGGAGGGGAGGTGAAGGGGGGGTGGAGGGGAGGTGAAGGGGGGGGTGGAGGGGAGGTGAACTGGGGGGGGGTGGAGGGGAGGTGAAGGGTGGAGGGGAGGTAAAGGGGGGGTAGTGGAGGGGGGGGAGGTGGAGGGGATGTGGAAGGGAGGGGAAGTGTAGTGAGGGGTGGGTGAGGGGAGGTGAAGGCCGCTCACTCACCCGTCCGGCCGCTCCCACGTGGATCTGAGGCGGGAGGCAGCGTGTTGTGGCCGCTCCCCCGCTGTGTCCCGGGCGCTCGCTCGCTCCGCTTCCCCGCTGACTGTAGCGGCGCCGGGGGGGGGGGGGGTGTATCGGGGAGACACTGACACTGGATCCACTGACACTGGAGGGGAGGGGGGGTGGAGGGGAGGGGGGGTGAAGGGGGGTTGGAGGGGAGGTGAAGGGGGGGTGGAGGGGAGGTGAGGGGAGGTGAAGGCCGCTCACTCACCCATCCGGCAGGTCCCACGTGGATCCGAGGCGGGAGGCAGCGTGTTGTGGCCGCTCCCCCGCTGTGTCCCTGGGGCGCGCTCGCTCACTCCGCTCCCCCGCTGACTGTAGCGGCGCCGGAGGGGGTGGAGGGGAAGTGAGTGAGGGAGGTGAGGGGAGGTGAAGGCCGCTCACTCACCCGTCCGGCAGCTCCCTCACCCGTCCGGCAGCTCCCACGTGGAGGGGGGGGGGTGAAAGCGCGGGAAACAGGGAGAGGCGGAGCCTCCGGGACCAGTGGGGAAGAGAGCGGGAGATGTGCTGCTAACACTGTGAGCCCCGCTAATGTATGTAACACCCCCCCCCCGTGTGTGTGTGTGTGACAGTGTGTGTGTGTGTGTGACAGTGTGTGTGTGTGTGTGTGTGTGTGTGTGTGTGTGTCAGGCCAATGAGAGGTGTGCGGGGGCGGCCCAAGGAAGCAATCTCATTGGCCTGGCCCAAGGTCCAATGAGATTGCCGCTAGGGACACGGGGAGGGACACAGGGAGACACATACAGACCCGGACACATAGGACACTTTCAGAAATATATAGTAGATGTGTATAGTATTAGCCACAGTGCTACTCATATGCTTCTTTAAGCAAGTGTGTCTTAAAGGTGGATAGAGAGGGTGCTAGTCGGGTATTGAGGGGAAGGGCATTCCAGAGGTGTGGGGCAGTCGGTGAGAAAGGTTTAAGGCTTTAGCTACAAAGGGCCATGTGTTACGCCGGTGCTGCCTGCAGACCAGACCCGTCCCTTATACTGAGGTGGGGACGTATATGTGCACGCACCCGCAGCAAAAGGAGCGTGTCCGGAGTGTGGTGTTTTAGGCGTTGCCAGGCCAGGTGGTAATAGCTGTAGCAATACTTGCCGGTTCCGGTAAAGAAGAGCCATAGTCGTTGCCGTTAGCCAAGGTCAGGGAGTGGAGAGTTCCGGAAGGTATATGTCCAAGCAGAGGTCGAGGGGTGTAGGAAGCAGCGAGGTCAGTTGAGAGCCGGGGTCCAGAGCCAGAGAGTGCAATCCGCCAAGCCGGGTCGTGACCTGAATAAACAGAAGGAGAAAGTGCCAGAGTAGACATCCGTAGTAGAGACTATGTCGAGCAATGAGAGAGTGGCAAGACAGGCAATATATAGTGCGGCTGACCAATCAGGAGCGGGGGCAGGCCTGGAGGAGTGCGTGGAGCTGACCTGGATAGGTCCCCTTGATTGGCAGGCAGGTGAGCAAGTTTGGTCTGGGGAAATAGCATGTACGTAAGTTGGTGGCGTGGTTTCACTGCTAGTGCAGTGAATAAATTATCTTCACCCGGTGCGCGCTGTCCATGCGCGCGCCCGGGACTAATGGCAGCCACGTGAGAAGGGAGAGACTGCGGAGCAGAGGCGGGCAGCCGGAGACGGCGGGGACACCCCAGGGCAACGGAAGATGGCTGGCGCCGGCGAGGAGGACGTCTTACGGCAGCAGCAGGAGGTAAGGGAGATATGTGCCGCGGCTGCCGAGAACCCCTAGTCCTCACAGTACCCCGCCCTTCAGGATCGGCCTCAGGACGATCCTTCCATGGTTTGGATGGAAACTTCTTTCGAAGCGTTTGAGAAGCCCTAGTGCATGAATGTCTTTAAGATGTACACATGACCTCTCTTCGGGTCCAAAGCCCTCCCAATGGACCAAGAATTGAGCTTTACCTCTCGATAGGCGTGAATCCAGTATAGTTTGGACCTCGTACTCTTCGTTGTCCTGTATAATCACAGGGTCTGGTTTAAGAGTGTGGTCCGGAAAGAGAGGACTGGAGATAAATGGCTTGAGAAGTGATGTGTGAAAAACGTTAGGAATTCTCATGCTTTGAGGTAATTGAATACGGAAGGCCACCGAGTTTACCTGCTCCATGATAGGAAATGGGCCCAGAAACCTAGGTGCCAATTTAGGGGAAGGGGTTTTGAGGTGGATATTCTTGGAAGACAACCAACCCCTATATCCTGGCTTGTAATTGGGTGCAGATCGGCGACGACGGTCAACCTGGTTTTTCAAAGTCAGGGAGGCTTGTTGAAGTGCTGACTGAATTCTAGTCCAAGAGTCCTGTAGAAGGGAGATGCGTTCATCCACGGCTGGTACTCCAGAGGAGATATTGGAAATAGGCAGGCGAGCCGGGTGGAAACCGTAATTAATAAAGAAAGGTGTTTCCCAAGTGGATTAATTCCTGGAGGAATTAAAGGCATACTCAGCCCAGGGGAGTAGTACCGACCAGTCGTCCTGGGAGTCAGAGACGAAACACCTTGAGTACTTCTCAAGGGATTGATTAACCCTCTCAGTCTGCCCATTGGATTGAGGGTGATATCCTGACGAAAAGGAAGAAGAAATGCCCAGTCTTCTGGTGAAGGTCCTCCAGAATCTGGAAACAAATTGAGAGCCTCTGTCCGATACGATGGATGTGGGAATGCCATGGATCCGGAAAATCTCTCTGGAGAAAATATCGGCAAGGGCGGGTGAGGAGGATAATCCTTTGAGAGGAACGAAATGTGCCATCTTGGAAAACCGATCCACCACTACTAGAATGGTGTTCATTCCCTTCGACCTAGGCAATTCGACAATAAAGTCCATGGATATGTGGGACCAGGGGCGCTCCGGAATGGGTAAAGGAAAAAGAAGACCATGGGGTCTCTGACGAGGAATCTTATTACGTGCACATACCGGACAAGCCCGAGTGAATTCAAGGATGGATTTGGCCATATTGGCCCACCAAAAGGTGCGACGGATGAGATCCAAAGTTTTTTTGTACCCCGGGTGTCCTGCCGAACGGGAAGCATGTCCCCAATCCAGAATCTAAGGAATAAACCTGGGCTCTACGTACAAGGTGTCCTTCTGTATCTCGAGGTCACTAGGCAGATGTTTTTGAGATTTGACGATCCTTTCAAGATTTTTGAATGCAGCGATCGCAAGGATCTTCTGCTTGGGAAGGATGGATTCGGTAGCCTTCTCCGGTCTCTCTTCAGAAGAAAATTGCCTAGAGAGAGCATCTGCCTTGACGTTCTTGGTGCCGGGAATGTAGGACAAAATAAAATTAAACCTGGAGAAAAATAACGACCAGCGGGCTTGGCCGGGACCTAAGCGGCGGGCACTCTCGATGTATAACAAATTTTTATGGTTCGTGAGAATCGTGAACGGCTCTTTTGACCCCTCCAGTAGATGCCTCCATTCCTGAAGAGCCAACTTGACGGCCAAAAGTTCCCTATTGCCCACGTCATAGTTTCTCTCAGCTGGAGAGAACTTCTTAGAGAAAAAACCACAAAGATGAAGTTTATCCTGAGGAGAAAATCTCTGGGATAGAACTGCACCAGCCCCGCAGTCCGAAGCGTCTACCTCTAGGGTGAAAGGAAAATCGGTATTCGGGTGTCGGAGGATGGGAGCTGAGACGAATGCTTGTTTCAATGTCTTGAAAGCCATGAGTGCGTCAGGTGACCAAGACGAAGGATCAGCCCCTTTTTGGGTCAGCGCCGTGATCGGGGCGATGACGGTGGAAAAGTTGCGAATAAATTTCCGATACTAATTGGAAAATCCAAGAAACCGCTGAATAGACTTGAGGGAATCGGGTTGCGGCCAATCCAGTACGGCTTTCAATTTCTCAGGATCCATGGCCAATCCCATGTTGGAAATAATATACCCAAGAAAGGAGATGGTAGACTGGTGAAAGAGGCACTTCTCCATCTTGGCAAACAAGCGGTTCTCTCGGAGGCGGGAGAGCACAAACTTTGTATGGATAATATGGTCCTGTAGATTCTTAGAAAAAATGAGAATGTCGTCCAGGTAAACAATTACAAAATGGTTAAGGACATCCCGAAAAATGTCATTGATAAAGTTCTGATAGACCGCTGGAGCGTTGCATAAGCTGAAGGGCATTACGAGATATTCGTAGTGGCCGCTACGGGTGTTGAAGGCGGTCTTCCACTTGTCGCCCTTCCGGATGCGAATGAGGTTATAAGCACCGCGAAGATCGAGCTTGGAAAACAGGTTAGCACCTTTAAGTCTGTCGAAGAGTTCAGACATGAGTGGGAGTGGGTAGCGGTTCTTCACCGTAATGCGGTTTAGTCCCCGGTAGTCAATACACGGTCTGAGACTACCATCTTTCTTTTTAACGAAAAAGAATCCAGCACCCGCGGGCGAATTGGAGTGCCGTATGAAGCCTCGCTTCCAGTTCTCGCGAATATATTCGTCCATGACTTCCGTCTCAGGCAGAGAGAGGGGGTAGGATTTAGACTTGGGCAATATGTATCCAGGTACCAAGTCTATCGGACAATCGTATGATCGGTGTGGAAGTAGTAGCTCGGATTGAGTTTTGCTGAAGACATCCAGAAAATCTGCGTATGGGGCGGGTATACCTCCCTTAGGGTTGGATGTATTAGCCAGCACTTGAGGCGGAAGTAGAGCTGGTGGGGAAGACTCCTCTGACCTCGACCTCTAGACGATTGGAACTTGGGATGTCCAATTGATGTGCGGCTTGTGTTTCTGCAACCAAGGTAAGCCAAGGATGACCGGTGTTCCAGGAGCATGGATTACATCAACGGACAGGGTTTCCTTGTGTGCATGAGAAGAAAGGGTGAGGGGGCAAGTCTCCAAGGAGATATATGCCGGGGTTAGCGGAAGGTCGTCTATCCCGATCAAGGCAACGGGAGACTTCTTCCTAATTAGTGGAATCTGGTTCTGTTTGGAGAAGGTCTGGTCCATGAAATTTCCTTCTGCGCCGGAATCGATAAATGCCGCTGTGGAGGTGCGGAAGGTAATACCAGAGAGGGAGACGGGAATGGTCAATTTCTTGGGAAGTTCCTTCCTGGAAAGGGGACAAGGAGATTTAGCACCCAGGGAGGGCCCTTCGTACTCACTGAGCTTGGTCGTTTCCCGGACGTAGTGGACATTCCCGGAACAGATGCTCGGAGGATCCGCAGTAGTAACATGAGCCACCGGCTTGGCGAAACTGTCGCATCGATGTCCGGGAACGCTGGACTCCAAGTTGCATCGGCTCCGGAGCCTCCAGAGCGGGGAGATGGCAGGTCCCGTGGTAGAAGAGAACCTGGGAGAAGGGGCACGAAAAGGCAAGAACCAGGGGAGTTGGCATTCAGCGCGGCGCACCTGAAGACGTTGATCCACTCGAGTGGCCTGGGCAATGAGTTCTTCCAGAAGTCCAGGCCTGGGTTGTGAGGCGAGTTCGTCCTTCACAGAATTCGTTAATCTACGCCAGAAGACCGAGACTAAGGCCTCCTGGTCCCATTGTGTCTCGGCCGCTAAGGTCCTGAACTCCAAGGCGTACTGGGCCACGGACCGACGTCCCTGTGAAAGCTGAAGCAAAGTGTCAGAAGCAGTTTCTTGGCGTGCGGGGGTGTCAAAGACCTGTCGAAAGTCTCGTCTAAAGGCTGTGTAATCACGGGTGATCTCGGGACGCAGTTCCCAAATCGGGGAAGCCCATGCCAGTGCATTACCTGTGAGTAGGCTGTATATATAAGCCACCTTCTTACGACCAGTGGAATACTGCTGCGGAGCCATCTCAAACTGGATCTCGCATTGGTTAAGGAAACCACGACAGGTGTGCGGGTCCCTTGCGTACGGCTTAGGAGCCGGAATCTTCGGACCTGGGGACGAAGCAGATACCGGTTCTACCTGCGCCGATGGTGCCGCCACATGTGGTGCCTGAAGAGAAAGGTCCTGTACCTGTTGAGTGAGGAGAGCCATCTGGTCCGTTAAGGCCTGGATCTGTTGATACATGGCCGTCATCATAGAGGCCAGATCAGTCTGGTCTGCGTCTTGTGGGCTTGACATAATGTTACGCCGGTGCTGCCCGCAGACCAGACCTGTCCCTTATACTGAGGTGGGGACGTATATGTGCACGCACCCGCAGCAAAAGGAGCGTGTCCGGAGTGTGGTGTTTTAGGCGTTGCTAGGCCAGGTGGTAATAGCTGTAGCAATACTTGCCGGTTCCGGTAAAGAAGAGCCGTAGCCGTTAGCCAAGGTCAGGGAGTGGAGAGTTCCAGAAGGTATATGTCCAAGCAGAGGTCGAGGGGCGTAGGAAGCAGCAAGGTCAGTTGAGAGCCGGGGTCCAGAGCCAGAGAGTATAATCCGCCAAGCCAGGTCGTGACCTGAATAAACAGAGGGAGAAAGTGCCAGAGTAGACATCCGTAGTGAGACTATGTCGAGCAATGAGAGAGTGGCAAGACAGGCAATATATAGTGCAGCTGACCAATCGGGAGCGGGGGCAGGCCTGGAGGAGTGCGTGGAGCTGACCTGGATAGGTCCCCTTGATTGGCAGGCAGGTGAGCAAGTTTGGTCTGGGGAAATAGCCTGTACGTAAATTGGTGGCGTGGTTTCACTGCTAGTGCAGTGAATAAATTATCTTCACCCGGTGCGCGCTGTCCATGCGCGCGCCCGGGACTAATGGCAGCCACGTGAGAAGGGAGAGACTGCGGAGCAGAGGCGGGCCGCCGGAGACGGCGGGGACACCCCAGGGCAACGGAAGATGGCTGGCGCCGGCGAGGAGGACGTCTTACGGCAGCAGCAGGAGGTAAGGGAGATATGTGCTGCGGCTGCCGAGAACCCCTAGTCCTCACACCATGTAAATTTTAAGTCGGCGGAGGCCCATCCAGGATGATATCGCAGACAGACATTCAGAAATGTTGGTCTGTACAGCAGATGTAAGGTCAGGGGTTGAAAAGTACATTTGTGTGTCGTCAGCATAGAGGTGATATTTAAACCCAAGAGATGCGATTAGGTCACCTAGAGAAAGTGTGTTCAGAGAAAAGAGAAGAGGTCCCAGGACAGAGCCCTGGGGTACCCCCACAGAGAGATCGAGAGGAGGAGGTGTTGGCAGAAGAGACACTGAAAGTACGATGGGAGAGGTAAGAGGAGATCCAGGATAGAGCTTTGTTGCGAATACCAAGAGTATGGAGAATGTGAAGGAGAAGAGGGTGGTCCACGGTGCCAAATGCTGCAGAGAGGTCAAGTAATATGAGCAGAGTGTAATGACCTCTGTCTTTGGCAGCATGGAGGTCATTAGATTTTTTTTAGTGTTGGCTGTTTCAGTGGAGTGAGCAGTGCGGAAGCCAGATTGTAGAGGGTCTAGGAGAGAATAGGTGTTGAGAAAGTGGAGCAAGCGAGAGAATACAAGACGTTCAAGGAGATTAGAGGCAAAAGGCAGGAGGGAGCCAGGCCGATAGTTAGAAAGACAGGTAGGGTCAAGCTTGCTGTTTTTGAGTAATGGTATGACTGTTGCATGTTTGAAGGAGGAGGGAAAGGTACCAGAGTAAAGGGAGACGTTAAAAATGTGTGTGAGCGTAGGGATTATAGTAGGAGCATGAGGAAAGTTTAATAGGAAATTAAGGTCAAGACGACCTTAGACAGAGAAGCAATACATTCTACAGACACGTTGGGAAGACCACTGCAGCCCTCAAATACAAATCCCACCTGTGAGCACATTGACAAGTCTCAGCCAGCTCTGCAACCCTGCCCTTCTCCATTATCTCTTAGCATACAGTGCGTCCACTGCAGACAGGGATTCTGGGTAATAACATGCAAATGAGCATACTGTGTCACTTTTTGCTTCTTCTCCATTTTAACATAGGACCTGTAAGAGACGGGTGCAGAGGTATGCAAATGGAGACTGTTTTCGGGTGAAATTATATCTTGGCTTTACTGAGCCTGTTCCTTTATCCAGGCAAAACATACAAAAACAACAAAATAACAAACCCCTGTCCCTGTGTAAGGGCTAACTTACTGCCCCAGACCCTATCTGCAGGACTGGAAGGATATTCCCTTTACCAGCCTATCACCCCAAAGTCTCAGGAAGTACCTTAAGCAGGTGGCCCTCCATGTCAGTCTCTGGCAGGTTCCTGGGTCCTCTGTGTCCAGGAAATATAGGTCTCTGGGTGTCTTGATCTCAGCACCGCCTTTGTGCTCAAGACAGTGTCTGTGTGCAGGCTTCTCTGCTCTCCTTCTGTCAGCCCAAATGTGAGCTAAGGAATCTCTCTCCTGTGTCTCACATCAGGCTTTTCTGAGAGTTCTAATCAGCCAGGTGGAGCCTGGTTGATTGCCTGTGTGCAATTAACCAGTTCGCTGCTGGATTTAGAGGCAGTTTCTATCAAACAGTGACAAGTCTCTGTTACAGGACCCCTATAAGGTTATGCCTGCCGCATTACACAGATTTTCAGCACAGCCTGAGTTAAATACCAGTATTCCTGTAAGTTACTGAGACATGTAACAGCAATACACCACTTTCTTGTTGGTCATGTTTGTTAACGCTATGGGGCACACTGACCCTACAATTTAAAATTATTATAGGATGTGACTTGGAACACAATATCTTCGCAGCAACAAAAAAAAAAATGTAAATGTTAGTTTTGCACATAAGTATTTATCAGTCCCAGACGTAATCTGCTGGTTTCATTTCAGCGGTGGACATAATGTCTCATTAACTTACACTTTCCTGTCCAGTATAAACACAGCTGACAGTTGTTTCTTTAGCAGCTTAGCGATATCTCCTCTGCGATATTTAACTTAAGCTCGTAAGAGTGTAATGGAGCTTCTGTATTGTAGTCCTTGGGGCAGCAGCACATTGCAGAGGGAGTCTTGTCATTTTCCATTGGTACGCGATTCTTATATTGTGCGGCCCGTGTTTGCGTCTCGCTAGGATATTGTACGAGCATCGGGACAATTGAGTGTGCGGGTCAGTACAATTCATGGATTAAAGCAGGGGCGCTCAACTCAAGTTCTGAAGATCTCCCCCAACGGGTCAGATTTTATGGATATCCCAGCTTCAGCACAGGTGGCCCAATCAGAGGCTCAGTTGAAGACTGAGTCTCTGAGCCACCTGTGCTGAAGCAGGGACTGATTGAGCCACCTGTGCTGAGGCAGAGATGGATTGAGCCACCTGTGCTGAAGCAGGGATATCCTGAAAATCTGACCTGTTAGTGGCCCTTGAGGACTGGAGTTTCCCACCCCTGCTATAGAGACTGCAGGTCCCACCAGTCCGTTCCAGCTTCCCTAATATCATACCGGGTTCATCCTCTACACTTCACGAGACAACTCTAACAAAAGTGACCAATGGCCTACTCACAGCTAAATCTTAGGGTCATTTCTCCATACTAATTCTCCTGGATCTCTCTGCTGCCTTCAACACCGTTGATCACCCACTTCTCCTGAACATTCTCCACTGCATTGGCCTCCGTGATGCAGCCTTCGCCTGGCTTACGTCTTACCTATCCAATTGCTCCTTCAGTGTTTCCCTCTCTGGTGTCTCCTCCTCACTCCCACAAGGCTTGTCCTTGGCCCTCTGCTCTTCTCACTCTACCTTGGTGAACTAATACAATCTTTTGGCTTTCAGTATCATCTTTATGCTCATGACATCCACATTTATCTCTCCACCTCTCTCCTATCCCATCTCACCAACTGTCTCTGCAATCTCCTTCTGGATGTCTCACCGCTACCTGAAGCTTAACATGTCCAAAACCGAATTAATATTCTTTCCCTCTTCCACTATCACCGCTACATCAACACTCTCCCTCACTGTCAATAACACCACGATCTCAAGACCTCAAGCCTGCTGTCTAGAGGTCATCTTTGACTCTGAACTCTCCTTCGCTCCTCACATTCAGTCCCTCAGGAAGTCTTGCTGTTTCCACCTACGAAATATCACCAGTATACGCCCTTTTCTCACTCATGATGCAACTAAAATACTAATCCACTCACTCATCCTGTCCCGCCTTGATTACTGCAACCTTCTCCTAGTTTGAATTCCCTTGTCCACCTGTCCCAACCCCAATCCATTCAACATGCTGCTGCTAGACTCATCTACTCACTCACAGCTCCACGTTTGCTGCTCCGCTACTCATATCCCTACACTGGCTTCCCATACCCTCTAGAATTGCATTTAAAACCTTAGTAATGACTTACAAAGGTCTCCATGACACTGCCCCTCACCCCACCACTCATCCTCAAATACATACCTATACGTCTCCTACGTTCTGCCAACAACATCCACCATTCCTCCCACCTTATTACCTCCTCTCACTCCCACCTGCAAGACTTCTCACGTGCTGTCCCTTCTCTCTGGAATTCCCTACCACGCTCCATCACACTCTCCCCTGGCTTTCAGATGTTGAAAAACTCCCTGAAAACTCACCATTTCAAGGAAGCTTACTCCCCATATCTCTAACATCCAACTCCCTTCCCCCTCCAACCTTATTGGGACCAGCTGTGTGGCTGGACCACACTCCACCCTATGTAATATTCCTGCCCCCCCCCCCCCCAAAAAAAACCTGAATGGCTTCAGCTGTCAGACTGCGCCATATTCTAACCTGAGCCCCACCTTATTCTACAATGAGCCACCTTACCTTCTTGTTTCAACATTGTCACTAGAGCGTAAGCTCTCAGGATCAGAGCCCTCATTACCTCTCTGAATCGGTTTGTCCTCACCTGTATGTAACTGTTTATGTAATATACAAAACGCTGTACTCCTATTGTACCGCGCTGTGGAATATGTTAGTGCTTCACAAATAACCAATAATAATAAAAATAATAATGTCAAAGTTGTGGGGGTAGACCTGGAGGGTCCCTCTCTGGGGGAGGGGGGGTGGAGAGGAAATTATGGGACATGTATTTCCTATCTCCTGAGTATTGCGTCCCCCTTCCTGAGTACCAAGCGGACACTCATGGGACATGGTAACGAGATACATTCACACACAGGCATGAAAGATGTCTGCCTCTGGCAGAAACGGGATTAAGAGGAAAAAAATGCCCTGTCCTCAAGACTAGATTTGGGATTGAAACTTGAATAAAAAAAAAAAACCAGAGACCCCAAAATCAGTACTGGTTCCCAACAGTAATAACCACCCGACGTCCTGTATCGTTAGTGATGCCCAAGCCCCAAGGTCACAGTGCGACCAGCCACGAGGTCAAACTGTAACCATACATGGTTACCCAAAGGCCCATGGCTGCAAGGTGACTTTTATTCCTGTATTCCCAGTTTAGAGAACCTGCATTAGGTTTATAAATACACAGTGCAGATTCTTTTTTCTTTTTTTTTGCTTGCCACATAACAGGCCGATCCATACAAATCTTTTCAGTAATCATATATTGATTTTCCAGGAGTATAACTCCATATAGAGCATTTAATCCTGAGCTACAGAACTTTTGAAGGCCATCAAGGTGCTGCAGCCACCTCGTACCCAACGGGCAGTCCATGATTTATTACAGAAGGCCACATTAAGGTTGCTGTAAAGACTTAACCTCTTCACTGCCAGAAGAGTCAGCCATGCATTGTATCAGAGGCGTGTGAAGTCCGTGATACAGTAAAATAACAAACACATTTCGGGTTTCTGGGCTTCTGTTTGTGAGGTTTGCAGTCCTGTAGCTGCTGGCAGTATGACATTTTCAGGGCTGAAGGGCTATATTGACTAAACGGTGCCAGGGCATAAGATACTTTCGGAAGGCGCTGTAGGCAGATTCAAGTGAACGGGCCGCAAGACGCCTTCCAGCGCAGGAAGGTGCCTTTATGGAGTAGATATGGGCCTGAATGTGTTGCAGGCCCGGTCAATGAAAAAACACAAATCGATGATCTAACACTCAGAAATACTCTTTTGGGCCTCCAGCCATGCGGTGACCCAAGTTCAGGGCCTCCAGCCATGCGGTGACCCAAGTTCAGTGCCTCCAGCCATGCGGTGACCCAAGTTCAGTGCCTCCAGCCATGCGGTGACCCAAGTCCAGGGCCTCTAGCCATGCAGTGACCCAAGTCCAGGGCCTCCAGCCATGCAGTGACCCAAGTCCAGGGCCTCTAGCCATGCAGTGACCCAAGTCCAGGGCCTCCAGCCATGCGGTGACCCAAGTCCAGGGCCTCCAGCCATGCAGTGACCCAAGTCCAGGGCCTCTAGCCATGCAGTGACCCAAGTCCAGGGCCTCTAGCCATGCAGTGACCCAAGTCCAGGGCCTCCAGCCATGCAGTGACCCAAGTCCAGGGCCTCCAGCCATGCAGTGACCCAAGTCCAGGGCCTCCAGCCATGCGGTGACCCAAGTTCAGGGCCTCCAGCCATGCTGTGACCTAAGTTCAGGGCCTCCAGCCATGCGGTGACCCAAGTTCAGTGCCTCCAGCCATGCGGTGACCCAAGTTCAGTGCCTCCAGCCATGCAGTGACCCAAGTCCAGGGCCTCTAGCCATGCAGTGACCCAAGTCCAGGGCCTCCAGCCATGCGGTGACCCAAGTCCAGGGCCTCCAGCCATGCAGTGACCCAAGTCCAGGGCCTCTAGCCATGCAGTGACCCAAGTCCAGGGCCTCTAGCCATGCAGTGACCCAAGTCCAGGGCCTCCAGCCATGCAGTGACCCAAGTCCAGGGCCTCTAGCCATGCAGTGACCCAAGTCCAGGGCCTCCAGCCATGCGGTGACCCAAGTCCAGGGCCTCCAGCCATGCAGTGACCCAAGTCCAGGGCCTCTAGCCATGCAGTGACCCAAGTCCAGGGCCTCTAGCCATGCAGTGACCCAAGTCCAGGGCCTCCAGCCATGCAGTGACCCAAGTCCAGGGCCTCCAGCCATGCAGTGACCCAAGTCCAGGGCCTCCAGCCATGCGGTGACCCAAGTTCAGGGCCTCCAGCCATGCTGTGACCTAAGTTCAGGGCCTCCAGCCATGCGGTGACCCAAGTTCAGTGCCTCCAGCCATGCGGTGACCCAAGTTCAGTGCCTCCAGCCATGCAGTGACCCAAGTCCAGGGCCTCTAGCCATGCAGTGACCCAAGTCCAGGGCCTCCAGCCATGCGGTGACCCAAGTCCAGGGCCTCCAGCCATGCAGTGACCCAAGTCCAGGGCCTCTAGCCATGCAGTGACCCAAGTCCAGGGCCTCCAGCCATGCAGTGACCCAAGTCCAGGGCCTCCAGCCATGCAGTGACCCAAGTCCAGGGCCTCCAGCCATGCGGTGACCCAAGTTCAGTGCCTCCAGCCATGCAGTGACCTAAGTTCAGGGCCTCCAGCCATGCGGTGACCCAAGTCCAGGGCCTCCGGCCAAGTGATAACCCAAGTCCAGGGCCTCCAGCCATGCGGTGACCCAAGTCCAGGGCCTCCAGCCAAGTGGTGTCTGCCCCAAAACACCAAAATGCACAGCACGGTAATAGTGATAAAGGCCGGGCCCAGACAAAAAGTGACTCCTTCATTACAGAAAAACAGCAAGCTGACGTCAGAACTCTGAGGAAGGTTCATGTCGGACTGAAACGTTGGACTTGCCGTGTTTCTGTAATAAAGAAATGTCACGTGTTTCATGTGCCCAGCTTCTATTATTATTCCGGTCACTGAATGGGAATAATGCTGGTATACACTTAGGCTGGGCAGTTCTACCCCTGTTAGCACACACTCTGCGGTGTCCTATTGCATACTTATCTGTCACTGTCACCTTTGTGCAGTTGTCATCTTGCAGTAGGCTCGGTAATCAAAACGAGTCTTTGATGTTTTCATAGAGTAGACGGATATTATCAGTTTTATCTATCGCTCGCTGACAGCCGCTTCAGGCAGAATTCTGACTGGTCTTTGTGAGACACCCGCCCCAAAGCTCTCGCTCTGCTAATGAACCCATCCCCTATTACTCCCCCCCACAAACAGTGCAGGGGTGATCTCGGTGTAAAGGCAAGTGACGCCCTTTTTATAGGGGTGTCTCCTCCTGCGGAAGGTCAAACCTTGTGACTTTGCATCCTCCTGGTCGCAGCTCTGACATACACTCTTGCTAAGCTAACCATCAGTTGCAAAGAAGAAGCTGGAGTAAAGGAGACGTGGAAGCATGGCAGTGCACATGGGAGGCATTGCCTCGTAAACATGTGGCTCAATCAGTCCCAGCTTCAGCACAGGTGGCTCAATCAGTCCCTGCTTCAGCACAGATCGCCCAATAAGTCCCTGCTTCAGGACAGGTGGCTTATTCAGAGGCTCCGTCTTCGACTGAGCCTCTGATTGAGCCACCTGTCCTGAAGCTGGGATATTCTGAAAACCTGACCTGTTGGGGGAGGGGGGTCTTCAGGACTGGAGTTGAGCACCCCCTGCCTTAGGCTGAGGCCCCAGTACCTCCGCTGCACGCGCGCCCGCGAGACTGGCGGCGCGTGCAGCCGATTCCCCCGGTCTGCAGGGAGCTGCAGACCAAAAGACCAGGGGGGCGTGGCTGGGGAGTGACGGGGCGCGGCCATGATGTCACCCGGCAAGTTCGCCCTCATTGGCTGAACCGCCGCGGGGCGTGGCTTAGCACTCCGTAGCAATCTCTATTGAGAGCAGGAGCAACTCGCGTCACAGCGCTGCGGCCCCCCCTCGCAGCGGGCCCGGCGCCATTGAGGGGAGGGCTCTCCCCCACAGTGGGCGCTGCAGTAGCCAGTGGGGACCAGCCCTTATACAGTGACACGATGAGGGCAACATGAATCTATCGCTCTCTCCCTTTTGACCTATCAATCCGTGAGTGTACAAATTCACTTGGCCATCTCAGGCAGACATCAAAGGCCGGTGGAACTTGCTGACAAATCCGGAATCTAATCAATGAGAACAAACGCGGGAATAGCTCGGAGCTGAAAGGAAGATGAGGACAGAGACAAGCTAAAGCAAATACACCGCTAAGTGTTACAAATTACCAAGCCCTCCGCCTTGCACGTCACTGGGTTCTGACTGTGCATTCTTTTGGGGAGTAATTTAAAGCGTCGCTTGCAGCTGTGTTTCTGTTTCGCAAGCAGAAGTGAGAACTTTCATTGTGTATTGACATATTTTTCTTGTTAAGTAGCATTTAATGATGTGCTTACATGATGTGCTGATAGTGGCTGCTTCCACCTCCGAAGCAGGGGCCCGAAGAGCTTCTGTGAAACATCTAAGACCAGTTCAGTGCCTGACTGATTACATATGGCAAATGTTTATGACAACCCCGTGTCTTATTCTGATTTCTTGCATTACGGACCAACACGAGCATGAAATGTTGCGGACCCTAAAAAGACAGTGGGCAAACTGGCTGGATGAACCACTCTTCCTTTCTTCCGGTGACACGGTCACCCTAGAATAGGAGAGACAGATTGGATTGGCCATTGATGCGTAATGTCCATTATTTATAACAACCTTTATATAGCGTCCTTATCCAGGGCGCTGTACATTAGTTGGTACAGACACAATCTATGATTGTGGTGCCTGGGGCACAAGGAGATAAAGTGACTTGCCCAAGGTCACAAGGAGCCGACACTGGGAATTGAACCAGGTTCCCCTGCTTCAAACACAGTGTCATTGTTTTTAAGTCCGTGTCTTTACTCGCTCCTTCTCCATGTCGTCCTGCTGTGCAGGAGACTGGCTTGAGAAGTAGGCCCTGAGAAGTAGTGAAGTAGGCCCCTCTTGTCTCTCGGTCACTGTTGTCTTGCAGTTGGAGAGATGGACAAACACAAATACAGACCAGCGCCCACAATAATAAATGTCCACTGAGTCCAAGATAAAGTCCAATCTAGAGTGTTGTAAGATCAGGCTCCATTCAGTAGATCCGTGACTTGTGAAAAGATATAAGAAGAAAAATCATCATCGTGTGTAAACTGACTAACAACAACATCCTTTCATGTCACAGATCTACTGAATGGAGCCTGATCTTACAACACTCTAGATTGGACTTTATCGTGGACTCAGTGGACATTTATTATTGTGGGCTCTGGTCTGTATTTGTGTTTGTTGTACCCTTTCTGGTGTTGGTTCTACCAGTCCATTCCTGGCTGCCCTGCTATTTTTATTTATATTTTTTATATTTGTTTATTTCATTGTTATCACTGCATATTATATTGGGATTAGCGCTGTTAAAGCACATTTCTTTTTGTGTTATAGTTGGAGAGATGGACTTTAAAGTCCTACTTGACCTTTCTTCCTGTGTCGCGATTTCATCGTGTGGTGGAGGGACAGACTAGAGGTCATAGGTGAGTCAGTATGTCACCTTGAAGTTGGAGGGACAGGGTTGATGACACTTCTATGTTTAGTTCCACCATGCAGCAGGAGGGACAAGTGTGATAGGTCCCATCTGTTTGTCACCCTGGGGTGCGAGATCTCTTGCCTCCATGTCATTGTCACTGTACAGTGGAATAGGTGTTTCCTAAACGACTTTACAGTCAGTGAATATCTACTGCAGTGCAATAAACACTCTTCCACCAGAGCAGCAGCCAGCAAGCAGCAGAATGGACCTGGAGCGCCTTTTTTCTCTATGCCAGGGGGGCTCAACTCCAGTCCTCAAACCAGTCCCCCCCAACAGGTCAGGTTTTCAGGATATCCCAGCTTCAGGACAGGTGGCCCACTGATTCAGTCCCTGCTTCAGCACAGGTGGCTCATTGAGCCATCTGTGCTGAAGCAGAGATATCCTGACCTGTTGAGAAAAGGGGGGGGGGGGGTTGAGCACCTCCGCTCTATGCTACCATGTAAATATCTTTAAAACTGCCCCGCTCATCGTAAATGTAATAAGACCACCTTCACCTCCCGCAGAAAGAAGGCTGCTTTGGCATCTTCCGTCCCCTCTTTTAATTACTCCCGACACTGTGGAGAAACAACGCCTATAAATCCGTAATGCGCTCTGATGAGAAACTACACGGTTGGAAGACCGTGTAATTCCTCCCCAATTAATTAAAGTTCACAGAGTGTTTTCAGTAGCCAGATGCCACTGTCTGTCTGCAATAACACTGCTGTCAAGTGTAAAAAATGAAGATCCAAGCCGCGAGGAAGGCAGTTAAATAAAGACGCCAGATGCCAGGTTATTTCTAATGCTACGCCATGCATCGCCGCTGTAAAGCGCCACTGTCTAACATGGGATACTCCTCCTCCTGCGTAAAAGCTGCATTTCACGCAGCTACCCTGGTGGAAATGGATTACTGCACCATAAAGTAGTGCTGAGTATAACTTGTCACTTTCCCCTTTACTATAACACAAGCCCAGAACGGGAGGAATCAGTATGATTTGTTTTGTTCTAGGCTGTGTATCACCACCTACCTTTGTTCTGTTTATCCTGACGATTTAACAGTTGCAAACAAACAGCAGATGCTTTGTCCACTGAGGAATTATCGCTGAATGGAAACAATGGCAGATACAAGGTTTACACGGCGCTGCTGTCTACAAAACTTTCAGAAATGCAACAAGATGTGGCACATGTATGCTATACAGCAGGCGAGCTCAAGCCCCCCAACAGGTCAGGTTTTAAGGCTATTCTAGCTTCATCACAGGGGGCTCAATCAGTCCCAGCTTCAGCGCAGAGGGCTCAATCAGTCTCTGCTTCAGCACAGGTCGCTCAATAAGTCCCTGCTTCAGGACAGGAGGCTCAGTCAGAAGACTGAGCCACCTATGCTGCAGCTGGGATATCCTGAAAACCTGACCTGTTGGGGAGGGGGTTGAGGAGTGGAGTTGAACCCCCCTGCACTGTTAGCCCGTGTCGCGGTTTCACCATGCCGTCATGCCAGCAGTCTGCTGGAAACATGATTTGGCCTGAACCAATAAATCCACAGGTTATTTTTCTTCTTCCCAGGGCAGGAAATATAAATCTGCTGATCGGGAGCGGGGAAAAAATAGAATATTTACTGAACGGTCTTATGTTTAATCACAATGTAAGGCCCTTAGTGTCACACACAAAAAACACACAGGCGTAGATCACGCGTGCTGGCCAGATTTATCGCTCCAGCATTCGTATGATTCAGGTTGTCAGAGCCAAGAAAATGGGCTTCATTATACAAGGGCTGAATTAATGCACAGGCTCACGGGGGGCCCCTGCTGGAAGCAGGCATGCTGCAGAGTAGAAGTGTACTGAGTATTACTATAAAGTTTTCCTAAATTCCGCATTCATATCCTGTCTTGCTTAATGAGCTCTGTAAGAAAATACATTTCTGTTGCCAAAATGTTTCCCTTTTTAACGCGATTGTTTAGTTTATTGAGGTTATCAGTTTACGAGTCTTAGTGTTCACAGAGCTAATTTATAAACCCGCCCGATGGCTTTATCATTGGAATACTGGCAGCTTTATGCAACGCTTAAGCAATATAGATAATATACTTACTTGGTTCTTTTAGCAGCAGTATGACCTTTTACCTCTCCCCAACGTCACTCACCGGCATACTCCCCTCTCACTTCCCCACCTACCACATATACCCCCCCACATACACCCCCCCACTCCAACGCACCCCCCCTCACTCCCCTGCATATACCCCCCCACATACACCCCCCCCACTCCAACGCACCCCCTCACTCCCCTGCATATATTCCCCACTCCCCCCCATACAGCCCCTTCACACTCCTCCCCATATACCCCCCCATTCCACCACATATACCTCCCCCACATACACGCACCCCCCCACTCCCCTGCATATACCCCCCACGCCCCTTCACACTCCTCCCCATATACCCCCCACTCCACCACATATACCTCCCCCACATACACCCCCCCACTCCAATGCACCCCCCCCACTCCCCTGCATATACCCCCCACTCCCCCCCATACAGCCCCTTCACACTGCTCCCCATATACCCCCCCGCTTATACCCCCCCACTCCAACGCATACACCCCCTCACTCCCTTGCATATACCCCCCACACCCTCTCCGCTCCCCCCATATACCCCCCACTCCACCGTATAACCCCCCCCCCACTCCACCGCATACATCCCCCCACCCTTCCCCTCTGAGATCTTGATCCTGGAAATATTTGATCGATTTGTCCCCTAGAACCCCATGTGTCCCACTGACACCGGTACCAGTGAAGCCGTTAATAAGAGGACGGTAATGCAGTGAGGCGTTGCCGTTTCATACGCTGTAGATTATTATTAACGTTAGTGCCAGAGACCCTAATGTGCCGCTGACCCCGCTGCGCGTTCTCGGGTGTAACCGGTACAACACGCTTTATAAATACCATTAATAATCCCGCCCCCTGATTTCCGTGTTCTTTTGTTCGATGGCGTTCTGTTATTTGTTATAATTATCCCGTTTTCCCACTGATAGACGTGATTAAGTCTATTTAGGGCCGTGTAATGGGTTTTCTGGCTGGCTGAGCCCAGGCTAATAAGAACTCCCTGCGTGTCTGTGCTGACAGCTGCCACGAATCCCGGCTCTGCGCTCCCACTGCACGAATCCCAGGCCGGCCTTGCAGGGATCGCCCCGCTCACTGCCTGCAGGGCTAAGAAAACGCCCCGCGCTTTGGGGAACGTATATGTCGGGACGCACACGCTAGCATTTCTTTTTCTGCTCTCGGATACGCCAAATGCAAGACGGCGACAGCGGTTATTCACAAAGAATTAAGGAGATACCTTGAGTCCATTCATTGATATGATGTGCGTCCCGCACAGGGCCGCCAGCAGAAATCGTGGGGCCCAGGACAAACATTTTAAGCAGCCCCCCCCCCCCTCCCGTGTCGGCGGTATTGCAAGCCGCCCACCATTTCACACCTCATGAGCCCCCTCTCTTTCCCCACCCCCTCTTCCCATGTATTTCTCTCCCCTGCGTCTCACTCTTACTCCCTCTTTTCCTCACTCACCCCCTCCTCTCCCTCTGTCAATTACCCCACGCTCACTTATTCCCTCCCCCTCACACACACACATCATATAAAAAAACAACCCTCCCCAATACATATAACCCCCCTCATGCACACACACATCATATAAAAAACCATCCCTCCCCAATACATATAACCCCCCTCATACACACACACACATCATATAAAAAAACAACCCTCCCCAATACATATAACCCCCCCTCATACACTCACACACACACATCATATAAAAAAACAACCCTCCCCAATACATATAACCCCCCTCATACACACACACACACACACACATCATATAAAAAAACAACCCTCCCCAATACATATAACCCCCCCTCATACACACACACACACACACACATCATATAAAAAAACAACCCTCCCCAATACATATAACCCCCCTCATACACACACACATCATTTAAAAAAACATCCCTCCCCAATACATATAACCCCCCTCATACACACACACATCATATAAAAAAACATCCCTCCCCAATACATATAACCCCCTCATACACACACACATCATATAAAAAAACATCCCTCCCCAATACATATAACCCCCCTCATACACACACACATCATATAAAAAAACATCCCTCCCCAATACATATAACCCCCCTCATACACACACACATCATATAAAAAAACATCCCTCCCCAATACATATAACCCCCTCATACACACACACACACACATCATATAAAAAAACAACCCTCCCCAATACATATAACCCCCCTCATACACACACACATCATATAAAAAAACATCCCTCCCCAATACATATAACCCCCTCATACACACACACACACATCATATAAAAAAACATCCCTCCCCAATACATATAACCCCCCCCTCATACACTCACACACACACATCATATAAAAAAACATCCCTCCCCAATACATATAACCCCCCTCATACACACACACATCATATAAAAAAACATCCCTCCCCAATACATATAACCCTCTCATACACACACACACACATCATATAAAAAAACATCCCTCCCCAATACATATAACCCCCCTCATACACACACACATCATATAAAAAACCATCGCTCCCCAATACATATAACCCCCCTCATACACACACACATCATATAAAAAAACATCCCTCCCCAATACATATAACCCCCCTCATACACACACACACACATCATATAAAAAAACATCCCTCCCCAATACATATAACCCCCCCTCATACACTCACACACACACATCATATAAAAAAACATCCCTCCCCAATACATATAACCCCCCCTCATACACTCACACACACACATCATATAAAAAAAACATCCCTCCCCAATACATATAACCCCCTCATACACACACACACACATCATATAAAAAAACATCCCTCCCCAA
Source organism: Ascaphus truei (assembly GCF_040206685.1). NCBI lineage: Eukaryota > Metazoa > Chordata > Amphibia > Anura > Ascaphidae > Ascaphus > Ascaphus truei. The sequence continues at coordinate 24,976,242 of NC_134501.1, read as the reverse complement.
TACATATAACCCCCCTCATACACACACACATCATATAAAAAAAACATCCCTCCCCAATACATATAACCCCCCTCATACACACACACACACACATCATATAAAAAAAACAACCCTCCCCAATACATATAACCCCCTCATACACACACACACACATCATATAAAAAAACATCCCTCCCCAATACATATAACCCCCCTCATACACACACACACATCATATAAAAAAACATCCCTCCCCAATACATATAACCCCCCCTCATACACTCACACACACACATCATATAAAAAAACATCCCTCCCCAATACATATAACCCCCCCTCATACACTCACACACACACATCATATAAAAAAAACATCCCTCCCCAATACATATAACCCCCTCATACACACACACACACATCATATAAAAAAACATCCCTCCCCAATACATATAACCCCCCCTCATACACTCACACACACACATCATATAAAAAAACATCCCTCCCCAATACATATAACCCCCCTCATACACACACACATCATATAAAAAAACATCCCTCCCCAATACATATAACCCCCCTCATACACACACACATCATATAAAAAAACATCCCTCCCCAATACATATAACCCCCCTCATACACACACACATCATATAAAAAACCATCCCTCCCCAATACATATAACCCCCCCTCATACACACACACACACACACACATCATATAAAAAAACATCCCTCCCCAATACATATAACCCCCCTCATACACACACACATCATATAAAAAAACATCCCTCCCCAATACATATAACCCCCCTCATACACACACACACACATCATATAAAAAAAACATCCCTCCCCAATACATATAACCCCCTCATACACACACACACACATCATATAAAAAAACATCCCTCCCCAATACATATAACCCCCCCTCATACACTCACACACACACATCATATAAAAAAACATCCCTCCCCAATACATATAACCCCCCTCATACACACACACATCATATAAAAAAACATCCCTCCCCAATACATATAACCCCCCTCATACACTCACACACACACATCATATAAAAAAACATCCCTCCCCAATACATATAACCCCCCCTCATACACACACACACACACACATCATATAAAAAAAACATCCCTCCCCAATACATATAACCCCCCTCATACACACACACACACATCATATAAAAAAACATCCCTCCCCAATACATATAACCCCCCTCATACACACACACATACACACACACACATATCATATAAAAAAACATCCCTCCCCAATACATATAAAAATACCCCCAAGCCCCCCCCAAAACATATAACAATACCCCCAAGCCCCTCCCAAACATAAAAATACAGGCTTACCTTGGGTCAGGCCAGGCCCGGTGTCTGCGGGGGTCCGCTGAGTGGGGGGCCCCGGCCGGCGCTGAACATTTCCCCCAACCTCTGACCAGGCCCTGCTGCCGTTCGCAGCCGGGCCCCAGCTCTCAGCTGCCTATAAGCCTCTTCCTTTCTCTGCCCCACGCCGCCGAACTTCCACTGCCGGCGCGCGACGGGGCTCTGTGACGTCAGCGCGCTGGAAATAAGCTTGGCCCAGCTTCCGGCGCGCCGTGCGCTGACGTCAGAGCCCAGTTCGCGCGCCGGCAGTGGAAGTTCGGCGGCGTGGGGCAGAGAGGAAGAGGCTTATAGGCAGCAGAGAGTTGGGGCCCAGCCGCGACCGGCAGCAGGGCCTGGCCAGAGGTCGGGGGAAATGTGCAGCGCCGGCCGGGCCCTCACAGTTAGCGGGCCCAGGACACCAACCCCCGCAGACCCCCCCTGTTGGCGGCCCTGGTCCCGCAATTATCTCCCAGCTCCTCCTAATTCTCCCTTAAGGATATCCCTGCTTCAGCACAGGTGTCTCAATCAGTGGCTCAAAGACTGAGCCATTGATTGAACTACTTGTGCTGAAGCAGGGACTGATTGAGCCACCAGTGCTAAAGCTGGGATATCCTGAACACCTGCCCTGTTGGTGGGTGGAGTCTAGAGGACTGGAGTCGAGTCCCCCGGCTTACAGGATTGCTAGAAGAATGTGGTCAAAATCCTCCTCTTGTGGACCTGTGCGCTACTACGCGCTATTGCTAAGGCCGCAACACACTGACACTTTTGTGTAGTTAATGGACGTGTTGGAGGCAATTTTCCAGCCGCCCGTCATACAGATCGCACTTGCGTGCCATTTTGCCGGCTAAGAAGCTACCCTTTAATTCGCCTGCAATCTTACGAAGGCGACAATTAAATAGGTTTAGCACTCACGCGGTTTGCGGTTCACGCAACAAAAATGATTTCTTCGGGACTGAACCTTTTTTGGCAATGAAGGAGTTCAAAATAATATTTATTTTACGCACGATGGCGCGTCGCTCCATTTTCTGCTCACGTCTCAGTCGAATGAATGAATGCGTTTCTTGCATCTGACGCACATTGTTAGCCAGAGAAGTTTGCACCGCCTCAGAACAGGCGGATTTTTTTTGAAGCAAATACAAGATACAAACATTCTGTAGCATTAGATCGTACTTCCATTTTTTTTTATTCATCTCAATGCCATTTTTAATTAATTTTAATAGACTGAGCATCCTTTGATTTCTATAACAGGCTTTATCCCACCTCCCCAGCAGTGCAAGATCTTTGCAACACTTTCCTGTTTGTCATCATTTGTTGCCAATGTTTCCAGCAGTTTGAGCTGCAAACTGTAATAATAGATAATGTTAACTTAGTCATATAAGGATACATTGTAGCTCCTGAGTTACACTGACTGAAGGATTGATTGAAACCGAAAGGCGGCCATTTAGTGCACCCAGGTGAGCAGGATCTTTGTTGATCGATCACGGGAGAACCAATCGATCGGCAGCTTAGGTAATTAGCTTTAAATAAAAGTAATCAAAGGCGACGTATATTAAAACAACAACAAAACAATTATATATTTATTTTTTTTAAGAGCTGCACAGAATACCTTGTTAAGAGCGGCAAACTGATTTTCCAGGATAAAGATGCAGGGCATAGGAACTAGGGGGGAACAAATTAGACTTTTTCAATCCAGCTGCAAAATGGAGCCCCTGTGTTGCCGGAAGTGAGAAAACTGAGCAGACGGCAGCGTTTTCTACAGGAGCGGGGCTCAACTCCAGTCCTGAAGACCCCCAACTGGTGAGGTTTTCAGGGATGTCCCTGCTTCAGCATAGGTGGCTCACTCAGTGGCTCAGTCTGGGCCACCTGTGCTGAAGCCAGGACTGATTGAGCCACCTGTGCTGAAGCTGTGATATCCTTAAAACCTGACCTGTTGGGTGGTCTTGAGGACTGGAGTTGAGCCCACCTGTTCTACAGGACCCATTAGAAAGGGATTGTGCTGGCACGCGATCCCCCTGAAACGTCTCAGCCAGCGTAGTCAGAGGAATGCAAAGCAAGGGGCTATCATTCCCTCTGCAGAGACCCATCTTGGCAAAGAGATGGATGAAACCAACATCTTACGCCTACTCAGCCGTACAAACTTGTACGGTGAAACCGCCAGCAATAGCATGAAACCCTAAAGTGCGAGCACGGTCACACTCGGAGACGTACTGCACCGACACACTTTATTCGAGCAAATACCCGGTATGTACCTGGCAGATACCTGGAATGCGCCGCTCCTCACCTCTGACAAGCCCCGTTGCGTTTGCCTTCCCAGCCTGGGTTCATGCCTGGCTGATGGGCGGCTGATTTGTTAAATGATAATGATTAGGATTTAATAGGCTGCAATGCTTCGCGTGTCTACCAGATGGCATAAATTCATGAATTGTAATGCAGTATATATATATATACTGTGCAGTATTGCAGCCAGCGGGAATAAAATGCTTCAATCCCTGCCTAGAAAATATCCCAATATACTCGGGCAGAAAACAGTCACAAACCTCAATACACCCGGGTTTACCCAAATTCGTGGGACTAGCCGAGCTCGAATAAAGTGTGTCGCCAGTGTAGGAGGCTTAACACAGGGCGTATTCTCTGAACTACGATTAGCGGCCGTATAAGCAAGCAGGTGAACTCACAAATAATGGGATAGTCCATCATTGAAAGAGTAGTAGATGGACGTCGGAGCATCCCAACAGAGTTTGATAAAAGAATTGACAAACTTCTTGTGATGGGCGTCAGGAATCTGGGGGTTGGGCGTTCTAGCACTACCGGGTAAAAGATTAAAACAGAGGTCTGTGCTCACAGAAACAGATAATTTCTTAGACCCTTTCAACCCGTTGATCCAATGCTTTTCAACTTTGTTTTGGGTATATGGATCACATTCCCTTTCTGAGATACTGAGCCCTGAAATACATGGACCCAGGAACAGATTTAAAAAAAAACTCTGACTCCGGTAAAAAATACAAAATGTTTAAGTGTTTATGAAAACCCAAAAAGAGTTTTTTTTTCTTGCGTTTCATAAGGCTGCATCATAGCATGAAATATGATATATTATAACTTTGAGTTACATCCCTCAGTGCAGTATGGAGTAGATTGCTTCTCTATAGCCTTGCTGGCACTTTTTTGACCGCAAAAGGGTTAAGATCACAAGAGTCCAAGGACTCGGGACTCTGGGAACGGGCAGCTTGCACGGACCTAATGACCCATAGCTGCCTGCAAGTTCTACGTTCCTACAGCCAAGTTCCGGAGCGGTTTGAGCCTGTTCCACAAGACCCCGAGCGATATTCTCTGCATGGAGAGGCTCTTGGCCACCTCTCAGATAATTAGTTTTGATGTCAGAAATGTCCTTGTCACCTGCAACGTTTTTTGTCCTCTGCTGCGTCCGTAACACCCGGCTCTCTCCTCCCTGTCAGCCAGCCTGGCGGCTGTGTTGACAGTTGTAAAGTTAATTACAAGTCCTAACGAGCATCAGGGATTGGAAGGACACGCCATTTTGAGCTTCTAAAAGCGTAATTAGGCTGTTTTGTTTGTTTGTTTGTCTCTCGTGCGCTGCCCCAGTGCGCACACAAGCCCAGCGTTTATACACATCATTTCGACATCCTGCGGCGTCGGGCGGGAGTATTTCTAATGCAATGTGATGCAGGCACCAGTGGCATCTCCCAACATTATTTAGCTCTCATTTCATGTCCTATGAATGTAATCGTGTCATATAATGATGCAGCATGGTTCTCCAAGCGTAACCATTAGAAAACGAATAGTGCCAGATATTGGGCCGCATGCACTAACCGGAGCGATGGCGTGTTGCAGCACCAGAAGACCCGGTGTGTGGCAAGCTCACTTGTTGGGCTATATGGCGTCTTCTGGCACTGGAAAGTAAATGAAGAATTTTACGGCAGGTAAGACCGAGGTGGTCTACCCATGAAGGTGTCTAGAAAATATGGGTCATTGTCTCGTTTCCACTGTTCCAGTTGGCCATTTTAATCCATCCCTGTGTCCATGTTTTTTTGGGGGGGGGAACTGGTAACTCTCCACAAAGATAGTAAATCTAAAAATAAAATAAAAATGGAAACCCTGACATTGATCCAATGATTGGATGTAAATGTTGATATTTTCTTGTTTAACATATAATATGAGATCCAAGTTGATTATTTAATACAAACGCCTTACTAAAGACTCAGGAGTGCTTCTCTTTTCGATTGGTCTGCTTAGGGCAGTGGTTCTCAGCTTCAGTCCTCAAGACTCCCCAACAGGTCAGGTTTTAAGGCTATCCCAGCTTCTGACCCTCCTTATATCTATGGGAATGGGGAATGGGACATGATGGGGCTGGGGAATGGGATGTGATGGGGCTGGGATTGAGATGGAGATTGGATGTGATGGAGATTGGATGTGATGGGGATGTGATGTGATGAGGGTTGGATGTGATTGAGATGGGAAGGGGCGATAACGCACTTCTGACGAACTACCACGTTGTATTTCAAAATCATCACGTCCCAAAAATACCTTCGTCACTGTGTCCGTTCGAGATGTGCGAACCCGCCCAAATCTTCCCCCCCAAATCCATTTCACAGTGTAAAATCCACGGACGTATTTGGTCGGTTATATACAAAAAGATGGGGATCGCCGAGACACACCCTGCTGCTCAACCATACTGAAAAATGGGTTTACTCCTTTAAACACCTAACATTGAATTACAGGGTATATTTATCGTGGAAATATGGGGTGTCATTCTGGGGCAAAACAAACTGCACCATGGAGATCACCTGCACTGTTTTTTGCCCCAGAACATCAGGTACTATAATAATAGGCTAATCGAATTGCCAGCAATGTCAACCTACCGCCGGATCATGGTAACGTTTGGGTATGTAGACTTCCCATTCCCCCGCTGCCATAGAAACAACCGTGACGCAGAACGCGCCTCGATTATTATTCTGATTACGACTGGAGTTAGATGGTCAATGCTGCATTGCGTCCGCGATCCAAAGCAGTGGTGCTCAACTGCAGTCCCCGAGAACCCTCCTCCCCCTCCCCCCCCCCCTCACAGGTCAGGTTTTCAGGATATCCCTGCTTCAGCACAAGTAGCTCAATCAGTCCCTGCTTCGGCACGGATGGCTCAATCAGAGGCTCTGATTGAACCACCTGTGCTGAAGACTGCTGCTGGGATAACCTAAAACATGACCTGTTTAGGGGGGGCGCGGGGGGGGCTTGAGAACTGGAGTTGAGTACCATTGATCTAAAAGGAGAAAACACTCCCAAGTAAAACATAAGGCGTGGCAAAGTTGAACACAAAGTGAAGAGCAGCAGATCCGTTTATCGGAATGGGTTATCGAGTAGAAATATGCCCAAACCCCTGAATACAAGGTCATGTAAGGGTTGCCGTTGCCTTAAGCTTGTCATAAATAACCTTAGCGTTCATATTAAACAGTGATTGATTGTTTGAGACCATTTTACTAGGTGAGTAGCATGCTTTTATTGACCCGCTCCTCTCCTCCACGGGCACAGAGGCAGCAGTAACTCATGCTATTGATCCGAGATGCATTGATCACATGCTTGTGGTGACCCAGGGAGCAGCGGCACATGTAAGCACTGACTTATGCTACCCTGTCCCAGGGCAATAAACCACGAAGATGTATGCGTGTCAAACGAGTTCCCCTTACAAAGCCTTCGTATGGTTGTCATGCGGCTCTGGCAGCAGAAGTGGTGAAGGAGACGTGGCCGCTGGAACGAAAGTGACGCTCTTAGAAGGAAGACATTCTTGCCATTCTGCTTATTACAACATTGTGCTTTTCCTCTGTCAATTGAGGCGGCTCGCCAGCCATTGCCAAGCAGGGTGATGGCAAACTCCAGCTTCAGGCTGCTGGGCTGAAGCTGACTTCCTCCCCCTTGTGCCCAAATCAAACATGGCAGCCCTCTCAATGTGCTGCGCTCTGTCCACTATTTTGTATAACACAGCAGGGGCGGCCAACTCACGCCCTCAAGGGCCACCGAACAAGTCAGATTTTCAGGATGTCCCTGCTTCAGCACAGGTGGCCCAGTCAATGACTGCCACTGACTGAGCCACCTGTGCTGAAGCAGAGAGCTCCTTAAAACCTGACCTTGAGGACTGCAGTTGGCCACTCCTGGAATACAGTGTGCGTGGCATCTCGGGCTGGATCATGATGTAGCCGCTTCCAGCTCGGTGCCACGTTTCAGGTTTACACAATCAAAAGCGACAGAAGAAATTAAAACATTTGGGAAAAGCAACAACCCCCTCCCCCCGCCCCCCCTAAGGTTATGAGGTTAGCAGAACATCGTGACGTTATTTTTGTTACTTAATTCTGCTTGGTTTTTTTTCTAAATCACAAGCCACATGGGTAAGTGCTTTGCAGCAGAAGACTTCAGACACAAACCAGCAGGGAATGCATTGCAGGAAGAAGCCCAGATAAAGCAGCAAACACTGGGAAGGCAAGGTCCCTGCCCCGTTGAGCTTGCAATCTAATTGGTATCTTAGTATGATAGGAGGGATTGTAAGAGTGCTGGGATTCAGTAACTAATGTGAAGTAAACCCTCTCTCCTCTTCTCCCGCTTCCTTGCACCTACTGTTCCATTTCCCCATCTCTCTCCCTAACCCTCCCTCTCCCTTTATAACAAGCACGGCTCTCCCTTACTCGTTCTCTTTTCCCATTTCCTGCCCCCCTCCTCATTCTTCTTCTCCTCTCCCCTTCCTCCCCCTCCTTCCCTCTCTCTACGGAGAATGGAGGCGACTCGCTGAATCTGCCATCTTGGACGCAAATTGGGGACGGCTGCTGGATGTACGCTGACATAAGACTGATGGCTTTTTAAAGCACTGCCTAATGTAGAAGCTTTGGGAGAATCTTTAATATTGACTTAAGATGTTTGTGCAGAGAACTCACCTAGGGATTGCTCACAATTAATTGCATCCATCAGACGCGGTGTCCTTTAATTATTCCAGCTCTCGCTCGCCGCTTGATATGGGCATTGCCGGACCAGCTATTTCTGTTCCTGCCTTTCAGTGCCTAGCTAAATTAAATGGTATTCATTCTTTTCTCTATTCCCCCTTAAGTAACGGTCAGATGGACGTGCCGAAAGCTAAGAATACTGGGGGTAATATATAACATTAAACAAAGAACAATTCCTGCGCACCTACTAATTGGGCTAAAATATACTAGTGACATGTTTACATTTAGAACCTTAGGCCGCGTTTATAGTGCCGGCGACGCGACCGATGACGTCGCCGTCGCCACTGGCGAAAGTTGAACTTTAGTTTGTAGCGACGTCGCTGGCGACAAGGCCAGTGACGTCACGAAGGGGGCGGGCAAAGTGCAGAAGGCACTCTGTGATTGGTGTAGAGACAGTCACATGTGGCGACTGTCTCTCCCAAAAATCAAATTTCAGTGGCTTCAACGTTTTTGGTCGCTCCGTCGCGCTTACTATAAGCGCATGCGACGGATTCAATGTATTTGTTTTGGCGCGACGTCGCCGGGCACTATAAGCGCAGCCTAAGTCTGTGTAACAAAGGAGTCATTTGGTTGCATCTTTTTATCAAAACATGATTGAAGCCGCCAACCTCGTCACGGTAACCTCCGTTTAGCAGCTACCTGCGCTGAATATATGTCATTTCTTATTGTCTAAACGTTGTGAAATATGCGAAAGTGCCCTGAAAGGGTTAAATAAATGAAGCATATGCGTATTTGTGATTTGCTGCAGTTACAAGCTGGCCAAAGCCAGTGTCACATTTCCCTTATTATAAAGGTAAACTGTGGGTGCACAAATACCCGAGTGTGAAGTATTAATACTTACACATATCTCATCTTTCTGTCAGCCATAGACACTCACTTACTCTTCAGTGGAGGGTGAGGTGTGAGACTGACAATGAGGTGTATTATACCTTTCTGCTAATTGGAGAATTGGTAGGAGCTCTGTCCTGAAGGGAAGAGCCATACACATCCCAGGAACTGGTTAGTAAAACAGACCAGGTGAGCCAAAACCTGCCCCTGTGATGGAATGTTTCAGTAACACTAGAATTAAATGCCCTTATGGAATATGCAGCACGGAAAAGAATTGGCCTAACATTTATGGAAAACAAAGACTACATATTACCTGCGCTCCTCCCGTTGTGAAGTGTGCTACTGGTAAAAGGATTGGTCTTACTTATATGGAAGGACAATTCCTGCTCTCCTGCCAATATACAGTAACGTGTCACAAACTGGGGAAGGGGCAAATAGCGTAGTTTTGATTCGGTGTCCATGTGTCACGACACGTTGCACCAATGTTGCCCCAGTGAGCGGGTTTTGGGAAGGTGGTCAGCAGAGTAGTTATGGGAGGAGGGGGTTGGCGCCATATTAGAATGAGATGTATCAACATTTGTGTTCCCAACTGGTGCAGAACAATACATTCTGGCGGTTAACTTTGTGGTGGTTGTTGGAAGAGCAATCAGCAGTGGAGCCTTCTGGCAGTCACCTAAAATCTTCTCGCCGCTGCTGTGAATATCGTTTCTGTGACGATCACCTGTCTCTCTGTCCCCTACGCCAGGGGGTTTCAACTCCAGTCCTCAATACCCGCCAACAAGTAAGGTTTGAAGGCTATCCCGAGATCAGTTCAGGTGGGTCAATCAGTGGCTCAGTTGAAGACAGCCACTTCAGAACAGCTTCAGCACAGGTGGCTCAGTCGAAGATTGAGCCACCTGTGCTGAAGCAGGGATATCCTGAAAGCCTGACCGGTTGGTGTGTCTTGAGGACTGGAGTTGAGCACCTCTAGTCCAGGGGTGCGCAAACTGGGGGGGCGCTAGATTTTTTTTTTGAGGAGGGGCGCGTGGCACTTAGAGAGGCCCTGTGCTCTTCCCCAAGGCATTTAAATGAAATGCCGGTGGATCGCGCGAGGCCTCTGTACTCTATCTTACATTGACTCAGTAGACGCGTTGCTGTGGCGATGCAGTGTCAAATGACGCCGCGGGGTGACGTCACGTGACTCCGCCGCGTCATTTGACACTCTAGGAAGGTAAGAGGGGGCGCAACACGGGAGGAGTGCTGGCAGGGGGTGCAGCGCCAAAGGTTTGCGCACCCCTGCTGTAGTGTACGCTCTTTTATTCTGTCCCCAGTAGGAGAGTCACAGAGAGCTGGTAACTGCCGGTTTACCCTGCGCATTTCCCTCCTCCATACACAAACTGTCGATACATTGAAGCCGTCGTTTGTATCCGCGAGTGTTTCCTTAATTAAGACCTCCTAAGAAACCCTTTTTGTATTGATTCATTCCATTATCCCATTGATTAAGTGCCCAGGCTTCGGGGCCTTCTTTCTTTATCGGAAAGCAGAAGCGTGCAGTCGTTAAGCACAGATGTGAGCAGTAAGTAACATGTCAACGCCTGCCAAACTGGCTGGCGGTTTAATGAGACATTGCCTGCCATTGCCTGCAAGGCGTTCGCTCCCCCCCCCCCCCCCTCCCTTCTGTTGCTGTAACCATGCATAAAGCCGCAGCTAACACCGTTATCTGGTCACACATGCATGGTGCCTGCAGTGTCCCGATCTGTGTGTCAGTAAGAAGGTGAGATAGATGTGCGGCCCATTGAGTCCCCACTGCAGGATGGCACTGGGACCAATGACACTTCTAATCAGTGTTTTGTTTTTCCCATCCATTTTATTATTATCTTTGATATGGTGTCAACATATGCAGCAGCGCAGCACAACGTAGGCGGGACAGGCAATAACATTGTATGACATATATGTTAAGACAGCAGGAAAGAGGTCACTGTCCCGAGGAGCTTACAATGTGGATGGAGGGGAGTGAAGACACAAGGAATAGTGGGTGTGAGTTTCTTAGCAAGGGTTTGACCATCCCCAGTGTGGTCCCCAGTTGGCTGTGAGTATGCTGTGCTAGGGTGAAAGAGAGGACTCGGGAGACTTTGGATAAGTCTCCTTGAGAGCGTGCGCAGTCCATGTGCAGAATCTGACACAATGTGCTCCGTGACGTGACGCACACATTGTCTCACATCGCGGTGCTCCAGGGTATGAAGCTGGCTATTTAAGTCTGATGATACGGGTTGGGCAGTGTCTGCATCATATACCAATTAAATGGCAGGTATAGATGCCAACTTGGGTTGCAATCATTTGACTACTGCAGCATCTAACGCAGGGGTGGGCAACTCTAGTCCTCATGGGCCTCAGACAGGTCATGTTCTCAGGATATCCACGCTTCAGCACAGGTGACTCGGTCCATGACTCAGGTAGATAAGGATCAGAATGGGAAATTTGATGGCGTCCGTTTCACCGCGACCAAATGGCCGCTGGCGTTCGGCAGCAGGCGGACCCTCCATCACATCCGATCCACCCCTGGAATCCCACCATCGTTTCCATTACCTCCAGCACACAGGCTCTCATCATGTTTTGTGTGGGTTGTCATTACTGATTAAACTAAACTGTAAGCTCCTTGGGTCAGGGGCCTCCTTCCTGTCGCCTCAGTTTGTCTTCACATATACGCACTCTTTTGGCCATACAATGTTATTGTCCTCTCTCTCGTGTGGTACTGCGCTACAGAATCTGTTGGCACCATACAAATAAAAGATCATAATACCCCCATCACGGCCTGTGCATGTCGGACCCCTCTAGCAGTGCAGGGGTTAACTCAATGCCGCAGGATGCCAGGAGAGAGCGAGAGAAAGCAAAGGAATCAGAACAATAATTACTTTGTCTATCTAATTACCAGCAACAAACAAGACACGCTGGGAAAACAACAAACGCCTTGACAGCATCAATCCCCCGATACCAACTGTTTATTACATTTTGTCTAACGAAAGGAGCGTGCCGTGGGTTTGATTATTGCAACTGTGCCACCGATCAACTGAGCAATTAACGCAGCTGACAATCGGAGAGAGATTATTTAAAGAGTACGGACCCACTGAGACGGCTTTCTTATTCTTTCGTATGTGTGTCCCTCTCCACTTCTCTGTACTCTTACTCCCGTACGCTAGTACTTACCCAGTATAGGCAAACATACATTCTCTCTGGTAACAACGTCCCCCTCCAGAATGCGTTGCTGACCAGTTCATCTCAGGATACAGACTTGATACATAATCACGCTTTTTTTCCCTTTCTTTTTTCGCCATTCAAGTCGTTGGTTATTATAATTGTTTTGTTTCTGGGTTTGGCTTCTATGGTCATCCCTTGCACCTTTATGATATATATATTTTTTCCATCCATATCCTCTTCAGCCTTGGTCTCCACACTGCTGGTCTCCCAGGTCCTGCCTTGACAGCCTCTCCTCTCCACGTCGCTCCAACACATATTCGGATTTCATCCTTCCATCTTACTTTTGGTCGTCGTCTCGGTCTTTTAATCTCCCTTGCACTCCAGTCTAATACCATCCTTGTCCAACGTTGGTCATTTCTTCTTGCTACATGTCCGGCCCACCGCCTTTTTAATTCTTCACCCTTGTTCTCATCCTCCCATCTTACTTTTGGTCGTCGTCTTGGTCTATTAATCTCTCTTGGAATCCAGTCGAGTTCCATCTTTGTCCAACGTTGGTCATTTCTTCTAGCGATATGTCAGGCCCCCCTCCGTTTTAATTTCCTCATCCTTGTGATGATGTCCCCGACTTTGGTTTGGTTTCCAACCCATTCATTCTTTTTCATGTCTCTTCGGGTAATACCCAGCATGCACCTCTCCATACTTCTTCGAGTTGTCTGAAGCTTCTGAATTATGTTCACATTTAGGGTCACATGGAAACGTGAGCATGGGCAACACACACACACACACACACACTATCCAGTGTATATACTGTATAAAAATGTATACATGTAAATATATCATCAGTATAAAATACAGTGAAATGCAGATCCAATGAGGGGAAAAAGCATAAAAGTAATCAGAGGAGGCAATGCTTGCACTGTGGCGCTTCCTATTAGGCTACGGCCCTAGTGTTGGCTGCTGCACGCACGCCTGGCATCCTGGCGGCGCGTGCACAGCTTAAAGCCGCGGTCTGTAGGGAGCGATGGGAGGCGCAGGGACATGGCCAAAACAGGGGGGGGGGGGCACTACCAGCCCTGCAGACTTTGGAATACTTGAAATGCTTTGACACTGGACTAGATGGCAGAGGAGGCAGTTTACAGCGTAATTCATATGCAAAACGGCACTATACATTTCCACGCTTTCTCAGTTGCTGTGGCACCGTAAGCCCTTTTTTTGATACAATTGTATCCTCCCCGGCCCCCCCTTCCCTTCGCTGCCATTGGCTCCCTGCCCACCACGTGACCGCGTTGCTGCACGGGAAGACAACTATCTTGTGTTCCCTGCTGGCTGTCGCGCCATCGCGCTGCGTGAGTCACGACAACAGAAACCACCGGGGCCTGCCTGATAGAGGCGAGTGTCTGGTGTGCGGCGCGCTCGCCGCTGTGACCGCCGGGGACTCAGCCTAAAGGTTCAGTAGCAGGAGTAAGGTATCGGTGAAGTGGGAGACATTACTAGAATAGCAGAGAGAGCTAGAAGACAATGCTGAGGCCGTGTGGTTGATGTTCTGGACTGAAACACGAGGGCGGTGCGTTTGCTGCAGCTTATACTCCGTAATCCTTCTGTATTATTGGTGTCGACAGTAATAACCTTGCGCAGTGGAAATACAAACTGTATGTTATTAATCAGGAATACCTCCAGGGCCACCAAAAGGTCACGTTTTAAGGATATCCCTGCTTCAGCACAGGTGGCTGAGCCTGTTGTGGTCCTTGAGGACTGCAGTTGGCTGCCCCTGCCTTACACTATGTAGAGTAATATATTTCTGTATTAAACGTAAGAGGTTATGTACCCAGCTCACCAACGTTTTTTTGTGTTTTTTTGTAACCTTCGGCTGAAACAGAAGTACTTTGCCAATTGACTTTCTTAACGTTCGAAGCAGAGAGGTTTAAGCCACGTCAGGCCCAGTGGATGTTTTTGATGCAGGATTCGGGTCTCTTCGGCAGAGGAACTCACGAGGTTGGGAAGGCGAGACGAAGACACCTGCGATGGCGTTGGATGCTCTGCACATTTCTGAAGAACTCTATCATTGGCCCACCGTGTCCATCACCACCAGCAACAAGTCTACATCTCTGCAGGACCTGGTGCTCTCAACTACCTTAAGCAAGAAGAACAACGAGTAGTGAACGGTGTTAAAAGTGCAGCAAAGACACAAGAATTCTGTATATTACTTTGAAGATGTATTTTTGCTACAAACCAGAGCAACTTTAATATCATTCTGTTGTATTTCCAGTCCCCGGTGTGGGGGCCAGCTATTTTTTGTGTAAAGCCGCCCGTGTCTGATCTCCTGTCTCTCCGAGTTATCTTCAAAAGGAGGCAGCACAATCGGGTTGCTTTTTAGAGCGTTAAATGCAGCCGGTTGAAATTTGTCACGGACGTCTTCTAGGGGTCTCCAGGTGTGTGTCAGGCAGAGGGGAAAGGAGCCCCCCAGGTAACTCTCGGAGCCTGCACACTACACGAAGTGTCCATTTGTATCCCACCGAGCCTTGTCCTGCTCAACGCCTGTCTGTGATTTACACCAGGCCAATAGCAAGCGGCCCAGTCAGGGTGGCAGAGAGAAATGACCTGATTCTCTCCTGCGAGCACCTAAGGGACCGCAGCCAAAGCTCTTGTACTTCTCCAGGTCATAGTTTCCAGCTCCGAGTCCCATTCTGCAAGAAACCAGTTGGGTGGAAGGAGCATTGCTCGGCCTCTCGGGTCCCCAGAAATAGCGCGGTCAAAGGTAATGTATAGTGAAGTGGCTCATTTTTCCCAGTGTACTTAGGGGTGGCCGTAATGCTTTTAGACAGAGTTATTGTCGATGGTATTGATTAGTTGATCTGATAAACTGGCAGGTTCCCTGATGTGGTAAATGTCCTTCCGCAGGCTTGTAAGTGTGCAAGGAGGCATTCATGGCATCTCCCGGTGGACAGCAGTAATGCAGTTCTGCGCGTGATCAAATTGCACCATGCATGGCACTTCCAATTAGGCATTAGCCACTCAATTTTAACCCATTGCTTCTGTATCCCGTTGATATCCCCTCTGCATACAACATCAGAGCGATTTCGTTTGAGGATATATCTGTGCCTTTCCATTGACTGACTCTGTGGTTTTTGCCTCTTGTTAGTCGTTAGAACGTATTTCAATGCATGCCTTTTGTTTTCCGTTTTGCTGCAAAAGGGATCTTATATGACATCCCGGAACAATGTATAATGATAGTATAAGGTGAGCAGTGTGAGCATATTCTGTAACATATTCTAAGCCACATATAGCTGATTATACACAGGATAAAGAGCTGTATTGTAATGTATGCATTACATTGAGAGAGGCGTGTATGTGTGTGTGTGTGTGTGTGTGTGTGTGTGTGTGTATATATATATACATATTTACACACACACATACATAGACACTATATATATATATATATATATATATATATATATATATATATATATATATATATATATATATATATATATACATGCACTAAAGTACATGGAAGATCATTGGGGAGGCGTGCATCCAGCATTGGGCTGGAGATCATATATATATATATATCTATATATATCTATATATATAGATATATATATATATATATATCATGTCTTAGTGGTTACTATCTGATTTGGGAATAGCAAGAAAGATTTGATTATATTTTTTAGCAAATTATATTTAAAAGAAAAAAAACGTGCAACCTTTTTGGCCATCAGAAAATGTCTCACATCCGTGCACAGCATCTCTCCGGCTTTACACAGAAACCCCCCCTCGTCCCTATTTTTGAAGCCGGCGCTGGGGGCGGAGAGTTGTTCAAGAGACAATTTAAATGTGGCCTTTGCTTCACAGTGTCGGCACGAAGCATGACCCGTGGGCATCTTCCCTGCCAAAGATACCGCTTCTACTGGTCTTGAC
Organism: Ascaphus truei; assembly: GCF_040206685.1. Lineage (NCBI taxonomy): Eukaryota > Metazoa > Chordata > Amphibia > Anura > Ascaphidae > Ascaphus > Ascaphus truei. Next base: position 24,959,952 of record NC_134501.1, on the reverse strand, counting down.
ACCGGTTAGGTCCGAGCATCTCTGCCGTTAAACTATCTTTAATTATCCCCTTTGCTGCCAGATGGACCAGTTTAAATGAAAGTACCTCTGGACAGCGGGCCATACACAGACACGTCGGTACTGGGAGTTATTTTTTCCAACGGTGGCAGCTTTCCGACTGCAGAAGAGCGACGGATAACGCTGCAACCGAAGTGAGCAGAAGCGCCGCGCTCCCAAGAATCGTTTGTTTGTATTGTTGGGCCGCAGAAACAACGCAAGCATTGTGCTCCGGCCTGCAAGGGACGCTACCTTAGCCGGCTCTGAAACCGTACCCTGCATTGTGGGAGGCAGCTTTGTGCAGGGAGAGAGAAGGAATCCTACACTCCTCACCCCCACAGCATCGCAGTACCAGCCATGAGAGCAGTAACAGAGCGGGCCCACCCCGCCCACACATTCCTTCCTTCACTCAGGTGCCAGCTCTGGCAGAGGTTTCAGGTGACACTATCATGTGACCAGAGGTCAGGGGTCGGCCACTAATCAGCTGTCAGAGACCAGACCTGCATACCATTATACAGGCCGGGGCTCTCATCAAGGCCATTAAGGGGGCATTCACTGTGGCTCATGGCAGGAAAATACATTTGGAAGATATATCCCAATTGGGGTTTTTAAATACATATCTAGCACGTTGGAGCGATCTCGGGCTCTTCATTGCAATAGTGGAGTTGCTCAGCTTTTATCACAAGGAAGGTCTACATGGCATTGAACCGAGCTGATATACTACAAAGCAGTGGGTTGGATTTCAAAGGGATTTCTTTTCATCTGCTACTGACATCCCAATGCTTTTCTGCTACATAATGCATAGCTGATCGTGGTTAACATTACTGGCGGGTGCGTGTGTGTTGTGCGAGTGTGTTTGAGAGAGTATTTTGTTGGCAGGAATAAAGCCATACTAAGAAGGTGAAGGTGGCTGGAAAAAAAACCTATTTAAGTGTTTGGAAATCCCATCCTTTCTCCGGTGCCCTAATGTCCCCGTCAGAATCCTCCTTCCCGGAATCTGGTGTTACCGCTTGGGAAACACTCCTCGTGCCAAAGATGCCACCCAGCGATAAATAAATGGCGTTTTTAGCCTCCAACATCACACCGAGAACACAGCCCCAGGACGATGATGTCTCCCCAGCCTGCCATCACATGGGGAAACGCGTCACCCGAAGGCGGGGCCACCTCCAGATCAATGCTCAGAGCATTACAGTAAAATCTATTGATTGAAAACAGGAGCTACAGCGTTGATCATTTAGAATGAGGCAATGCCCGGGAGTAATTTATCCTCCGACATCACATTAACCTTTTATTGACTCGCTTGCAGGCTCATAATTAACACGCACTTTAGCTAAAGTAGTTTTTTTTTTTTTTTGCCAGCGGGGTGACCATTGCCCGATCATGCAGCTGACCCCACCAGTCGAGCCACGGTCGGCACTGTGCCCCCTGTTCCGTATTGGGGTTAGCTCCGTACGCATGGCGTTCCAGCACCAAGGAGTTGGGCCAGCGCACTGTAAGAGTTCTTTGTGCGCTATATAAAAGACATCGTTTTAGCAATAGTGCTTAGAAATAATAGATCAAAGACACCCTAAATAAACCCTCCTAGACCACTGGTGGTGAACTCGTCCTCTAGGGCCACCAACAGGCCAGGTTTTAAGGATATCCCTGCTTCAGCACAGGTGGCTCAATCATTGGCTCAGTCGATTGAACCACCTGTGCTGTAGCAGGGATACTTAGATTGCAAGCTCTTCGGGGCAGGGATTTCCTTTCCTATTGTCTGATTTTGCTGCACTTATTGTATTATTATAATTCCCCGTACTGTATTCTTTGTGAAGCGCCGAGTACACTTTTGGCGCTATATAAATAAAGACATACAACACAATATCCCTAATACCTGGCCCGTTCGTGGACTGGGCTTGGAACACCCCTTCTCCTAGACTGTCCAATCAGCCCAAGCGTCAATCTCCTCCAACAAGGGGCCACAAGAAAGGTCTGTAATAAAAGTTAATTATTTGGGAGGGGGGGCGGGGGAGAAGCACCTGAAATAATGCACTATATATGTGTATTATTTTATTGTGACCCTTTCGGGAGCAGATAGATACCTGGATACGTTAGAAAACTTCCTTTTAATATATTTGTCTACAGTTTGCTTTGGCATTGTTTATAGACGTAATTTCTAACGTTTTTGACTCCTGTTTAATAAGCCATGTAGCCACCGTCGTCATGTTCAGAAATATTCTGTCATTACCCAGAATCCCTGGCTGCAGGGGAAGCACTGTATGATTACGGGGTCAGGCAGGTTTGGGGGGGGGGCTGTGTGACAGGTGACAGTACCCACAAGTGTCCTTTAGTGGTTCTTTAGGGTCTAACATTGTGCGATCAGGAAAAAAGGTGAAATGAAAGCCTTGTTGGGCCTATACATTGAAACAATTTTAGAAATAGATGTTTTTAAGACATCAATAGACCGCGAAAGCATTTATTCCCACGAGAGGGTAGACCGGCCATTTATAAACCGCATCAAAGGAATATGCAGAATCGATGACCTTTTAGTTTGTGAGATTTTTAGGGTATATTAAATGGATGCCTTTCTGTCACAGTTTTGCCGTTTGCAGCTCTACAGTGCACTTAGATTGTAAGCTCTTCGGGGCAGGGCCTCCTTTTCCTATTGTTTTATGTCTGAAGCGCTTATTCTCATTGTGTGTTATAATATTATGTTACATGTGTTATATCCCCTCTCTCCTCTCCATGCTGTTTCTTCCTCTCTTTGGCCCCACCCACAGGCTCCTGACATATCCTCCTGATTGGCTACTGCTGGGTACTGCAGCCAATCAGTTTGGAGGAGGCTGCACAGCCCCATAGCAACAGCCATGCTCGGGGAAATCCCTTGGCCCCCCCAAGCTGGTCAGGTCACTATGTCCAGAGCGATATTACCGGTATACACATACACGCCCCGAGAGGTAATAACGGTATACACATACACGCCCAGAGTGGTAATACCGGTATACACATACACGCCCAGAGAGGTAATACCGGTATACACATACACGCCCAGAGAGGTAATACCAGTATACACATACACGCCCAGAGTGGTAATACCGGTATACACATACACGCCCAGAGAGGTAATACCGGTATACACATACACACCCAGAGAGGTAATACCGGTATACACATACACACCCAGAAAAGTAATACCGGTATATATATACACGCCCAGAGAGGTAATACCGGTATACCCATACACGCCCAGAGAGGTAATACCGGTATACACATACACGCCCAGAGCGATATTACCGGTATACACATACACGCCCAGAGAGGTAATACCGGTATACACATACACGCCCAGAGAGGTAATACCGGTATACACATACACGCCTAGAGAGGTAATACCAGTATACACATACACGCCCAGAGAGGTAATACCAGTATACACATACACGCCCAGAGAGGTAATATCGGTATACACATACACGCCCAGAGAGGTAATACCGGTATACACATACACGCCCAGAGAGGTAATACCGGTATACACATACACGCCCAGAGAGGTAATACCGGTATACACATTCCCGCCCAGAGAGGTAATACCGGTATACACATTCCCGCCCAGAGAGGTAATACCGGTATACACATACACGCCCAGAGAGGTAATACCGGTATACACATACACGCTCAAAGAGGTAATACCGGTATACAGATACACGCCCATAGAGGTAATACCGGTATACACATACACGCCCAGAGAGGTAATACCGGTATACACATTCCCGCCCAGAGAGGTAATACCGGTATACACATTCCCGCCCAGAGAGGTAATACCGGTATACACATACACGCCCAGAGAGGTAATACCGGTATACACATACACGCTCAAAGAGGTAATACCGGTATACACATACACGCCCATAGAGGTAATACCGGTATACACATACACGCCCAGCGAGGTAATACCGGTATACACATACACGCCCAGCGAGGTAATACCGGTATACACATACACGCCCAGAGAGGTAATACCGGAATACACATACACACCCAGAGAGGTAATACCGGTATACACATACACACCCAGAGAGTTAATATCGGTATACACATACACACCCAGAGAGGTAATACCGGTATACACATACACGCCCAGAGATGTAATACCGGTATACACATACACGCCCAGAGAGGTAATACCAGTATACACATACACGCCCAGAGAGGTAATATCGGTATACACATACACGCCCAGAGAGGTAATATCGGTATACACATACACGCCCAGAGAGGTAATACCGGTATACACATACACGCCCAGAGAGGTACTGTAATACCGGTATACACATACACGCCCAGAGAGGTAATACCGGTATACACATACACGCCCAGAGAGGTACTGTAATACCGGTATACACATACACGCCCAGAGAGGTAATACCGGTATACACATACACGCCCAGAGAGGTAATACCAGTATACACATACACGCCCAGAGAGGTAATACCGGTATACACATACATGTACATAGAGGTAATACCAGTATACACATACACGCCCAGAGAGGTAATACCGGTATACACATACACGCCCAGAGAGGTAATACCGGTATACACATACACGCCCAGAGAGGTAATACCGGTATACATATACACGCCCAGAGAGGTAATACCGGTATACACATACACGCCCAGAGAGGTAATACCGGTATACATATACACGCCCAGAGAGGTAATACCGGTATACACATACACGTCCAGTATTGCCTCTCATTTTTTACTGGACAGAGTGACCGAATACAGCACAGTCCGGTTCCATACTTGACACCTGGACACCCTGCATGTACCTGGAAGGTGCTATATAAATAAAGATATACATACATACACTGAACATGTTGTTATAAGGGGGAACCCACCTTGTGTACATTTACATAGAGCCAGTAAAAGTATGCAGCGCTTTCTAGAACCGGAGTAGCAACATTTAGTAGACGTGTGCGAAACCGTCCAAAAGGCAGTCGCGACATTTTAAGTGTTTTTCACCCCAATATTTGAGTCGCTGCGAAACGTTTCGCCGAGCCTCGGAGGGCCGATGATGTTGCCAAATGAGTACGGTTCCCGCAAAATATCCCCAGACAGTGAGCGAAACGGGGCGTGCGTCCTATTTAGCGTCTCGACACGCAGCGAATCTGATTGGATTAGAGAATGTAGCTAATTAGCATAACGAGCTAAATTGCGATGCCGGTCAACGATACGCTCGACGAATCGCTCTGACGCGGCCGTGGCTTCTTCGACGACTCATCTTGCATGGTTCGCGCCTGTACGCGAACTTTACCCACACATATCTGGGCGTTAGAATCTAGGGCACCCCAATGGATGGGCCCAAGAGCTTGCAATCTAACTATAATAGAGCAATCTATCATGTAGCTTTAACCCAGGGGTGGCCAACTCCAGTCCTCAATTGCCACCAATAGGTCAGGTTTTCAGGATAGCCCGGCTTCAGCACAGGTGGCTCAATCAGTGGCTCAGTCGTTGACTGGCCAACTCCAGTCCTCAAGGGCCACCAACAGATCAGGGTTTACAGATATCCCTGCTTCAGTACAGGTGGCTCAATCAGTGGCTCAGTCTTCAACTGCACCACCTTTGCTGAAGCAGGAATATCCTTACACCCTGACCTGTTGGTGGCCCTTGAGGACTGGAGTTGGCCAGTCAACGATTGAGCCAGCTGTGCTGAAGCAGTGATATCCTTACAACCTGACCTGTTGGTGGCCCTTGAGGACTGGAGTTGGCCACCCCTGATTTAACCCCTTCCCTGCCTGGGGCGTCCGACAGCCCACTGTTTCCGCACCGCCCTCCCCTAAAACCTGTGCCCATCGCCGCTTCCCTGCACAAACACGAGAATATCCATGCCAGCAGGCGCACCGCGGTTACCAGTTGCCTGTCCCTTTTAATCCCTTTGTTTTAAATAACTAATGAGAAGCATTTAAACTCATTACTCTTCCCGCGAGGCCCGCCGCAGGTCAGCTAATCTTATTATTTATGAAGTGATGTGCTCTGCGATAGTACTTAGTGCATGTTAACAGATGCTATTATCTCCGGCTGAATCTGGACCGCGCGAGATATATGGGAATGTTATAGGGTGCCTTCGTGGCGGCCCCGTTATGTACGAGGGGCTGAGTGCACAGGACCACAGTGCAACAATAAAACACGCAGAGGCATCGGCTCAAGAGGCGTCAGGAGTCATGTTCGGAGGCCATTTATTATTCCCGCGGGGATGACGCGGTTTAGAAGAATTCATTTTATACGTTGAATTATTTAAAAGAGAGTCTGTATATTTTTCATTTGCTAAGCTCCTCGTTTTCCAGCTGCGTATAGATTGTAGCCGGAATTGTGTTATTTATTTGCCGTGTTCGTGGCTACTGATTAAGTATGACTGGTATTAGGGAAATCATTTAGAATGGAATATAAGTCCCTGTGACCTCACTTAGGATCTATTACAGATTATTGTACACATTGTTCGATGGGTTTGGTCTATGACAGCATTGTTTTTACTGGCTTACCCCCCAGCCCCCAAACTCCCCTCTCCCCCCCCCCCCCCACACTTTTTTTTGTTGCTTTGTTTCAATTTGCTTAAAATGGCTGATTACTCTGTATTGAAATAGGTTGCTGCACTGCTAAAGGTCTGTGTTTTAAAGAGGCAATTCAAGCGTTAAAAAAATCATCTGTGTTTTAGGGAAAGTATCTTCTAACTGTCCTCAAGACCCCCCAACAGGTCTGGGTTTCAGGATATCCCTGCTTCAGCACAGCTGCCTCAATCGGAGGCTCAGTCTTTGACTGTGCTGAAGCAGGGATATCCTGAAACCCAGACCTGTTGGGGGATCTTGAGGACTGGAGTTAGCTGCCAAGAGACCGTGTCTGCCGTGGGCGCGCTGCGAGGGGTCCAGCCTTCCATAGCGGCCCCCCGCCCACTGCTTTAATTCTCCGGGGCAGCCACGGTCAGCTCTCCCCAGCGTGCATCTGTACGACGACAGCAAGCTGACGTTTATTTCTACGTCTTTCATTTAAAGGTGCCGCAGCAAACTGGTGAAGTCTCTGCCTCCAGACCAAGCCCCGCACTGCTACCCGTACTGGGAAGAGGGTGACCCGGCCATGCCGTTACCATTTGACCTGCACAGAATCGTCACCAGGCTGGAGAACCTGGCTCAGGAGGACGACTGAAAGCGCAGCGCCCAGCGGGTGACGCGCGTGAGGAACCTCGGGAATTCCTCCACCTTGCAGTGATTGGGGGGCGAGGGCGGCATTGGAGGGTTTCAGGTGAAATAGGGGAATGTCTGTTGGGGCAGGTCCACTCCGCACAGGACGAACCCACGTAACTGGCCTTCTTAGACAGGTTTTTGTACCAGATTTACTAACTAAACAGTGCTAAGCCAGAGGGAGCAATTCCTCCTACCCATTGGTTATCTACAGGGTGAGCCAATAGCAACTATATTGTCATGTCCCGATGAAGTCACCGGGTTTTAATCTCCCTCTGGGGAAACAAAATGGCTACCAAATCTCGGGCCAATAGGAAGGTGCAACATCAGTAGTGACTTCCTATTTGGCGGCCATTTAAATCCCCTTTAAAAACCAGGAAGTAAAAACGGTAAGTTCACCAGTAAATATCTCAGAGATCGGGTGGTCCCAGGAGCTGGAAATAGCGGAGTTCCTCTCTGGAGCACCCCCCCCCCCCCCCCGGTTCCAATCCTGTAAATACAAAATGGAGGCTAGTTAGGGGGGGATTGTTCATTTAAGGCTTAGCACTGTTCAGAACCGTTCTGTGCTACAATAAAACCATTAGGCCTATCCCTGCCACCAGGGTCCCGGGAACTCCTCTGTCACAGGGGAACAGCATGGAAACGACTCTGCCTCATTTGTGGAGAAAATGAACAATAAATCATTTTTATACTCCGGTCTTGTACGTTTTTCCCATTGCAGTTGTCCGATTCAGCGTTCGCGAATTCGGTAGGGGCTGGGGGAGATAGGAAACAGTGACTGCAGGGACCTCGGGTACAGCGAGCAGGGCTGAATTGTATGGCTGAAAATATAATCTCACACTGTATATATATATAAAATACTTGCAGTTAAAGATTGGATGGGTTCCAGTGAAGAAAGTGATCAAGGTAAAAGCATAAGGCAATTCGTCACCTATCTTTCCCCTTCTCTCTGTCTTCCCCTCTCTCTTCCTTTCTCCCCCCCCCCCTTTTCCTCTCTCACTCGCAACCTGTCTTTATTTCTATCCCCCTCTTTTTCCTTCTCTCTCTGTCTCTCTTTCCCCCTCTCTCCCCCTCTTTTAATCTCTCTCTCTACTTCTATTGCCCCCCTCTCTCTTTCCCCCCCCCCTCTATTCCCCCCCTCTCTCTCTTGCCCCCCTCTCGCTCTCTCTCTTCCAGCCCTCTCTCGCCTTTCTCTTCCCCCCTCTCTCTTTTTTACCCCCCTACCCCCTCTCTCTTCAAACAAGGGATCCCCGGAGCTTAGCTGTCTTCATATCAGCTCCGGGAACTCCCAGCTATCCTCAGGTACCGGGGGATATTGCCACTGGTTACTTCCTGTTTATATGCTTGTGTCACGCGAAGGGTGGCCAGGTGGCTTCTCCAAAAATACTGGACGCAATGGGGAAAGTTGCGACACGCTCGAGACACACACATACAAGCTCGAGACACACGTCTCTCCGCTCCGTGCTGTTTCCTCCTTGGCCCCACCCCCAGGCTCCTGACACCTCTTTATTGGCTGCATTACCGGTTAGACTACCCTGATGAAGTGGCACCTCCTACGAAACGCGTTGGATTAGATGGTGTGCTATTACTATATTGAGCCTGCCTTCAGATTTGCTCTTTATTTGCTCAGTGAACTTTTCTGCGTTTTGTTATCTGAGATTGTCTGGCTTCTTCTGCGCACTACGGGGAGGTGACGTCACCCTGGAGCGCTCCTGCTACAGCTGCTATACGAACGAAGGTGATGTGAGCGACACCTGTGCCGCTAACTGATGCGTGGGGTGTGTGTACCCAGGACCGCCAGCGGGTGCCTTCCCTACCGGAACATATGTCCTTTTCAGTGCCATGACGCCGCGATTGCCTGCCAGTTTGAGACCGGGAGCGGGTGCTTTCCCTACCGGAACGGATGTTCATCTAGTGCTATAGTGATTTTGGGCACCTACTCATCTGTTTGGTGGATTACTCCATGAGGCTCACACCGTCTCAGTGATGCTTGTGGGATTCCTGTAACCTTATGTCAATTGAGGGTTTTTATACCTGCTTGTTTTTTATCTTCTTATTGTTGTATTGATATTCCTACTTTCCTACTAAAGTTTATTCTCATGAGTTTGCGCTTGTCTTGTCTTTCCAATACCGACATACACATACACGCCCAGAGAGGTAATACCGACATACACATACACGCCCAGAGAGGTAATACCGACATACACATACACGCCCAGAGAGGTAATACCGGTATACACATACACGCCCAGAGAGGTAATACCGGTATACACATACACGCCCAGAGAGGTAATACCGGTATACACATACACGCCCAGAGAGGTAATACCGGTATACACATACACGCCCAGAGAGGTAATACCGGTATACACATACACGCCCAGAGAGGTAATACCGGTATACACATACACGCCCAGAGAGGTAATACCGGTATACACATACACGCCCAGAGAGGTAATACCGGTATACACATACACGCCCAGAGAGGTAATACCGGTATACACATACACGCCCAGAGAGGTAATACCGGTATACACATACACGCCCAGAGAGGTAATACCGGTATACACATACACGCCCAGAGAGGTAATACCGGTATACACATACACGCCCAGAGAGGTAATACCGGTATACACATACACGCCCAGAGAGGTAATACCGGTATACACATACACGCCCAGAGAGGTAATACCGGTATACACATACACGCCCAGAGAGGTAATACCGGTATACACATACACGCCCAGAGAGGTAATACCGGTATACACATACACGCCAAGAGAGGTAATGCCGGTATGCACATACACGCCCAGAGTGTCCAAATACAGAACAGTACAGTTCGATTATGGACACCTGGAAACCCAAGTCACGCGGGCCGATAGGAAGCCGCGACGGATGACATCACGGTTTCCTGTTGACCAACGTAACGCAGGAGATTGACACGCCATTTTGTTTCCCCGGAAGGGGATGCTACTGGTGACACCTTCCCCCAGGATGTTTCTCGGAAAAACCAGGGGGTTCCTCGGTGAAATGAACGCGGTTCCGTTCTGGATACCCTCTCCTTTAATGCCCTGGGTCCAACTGAATAGCGGGCTGATTCTGTATACTGATAGGCAGCGTCCCAACGTTTTCATCAAAAAGCCCCCTTTCTGTTTCGACATTACCATGGACCCCGACGAGGCCGGCACCGGGAAAAGAGGGGATACTACTTTAAAGGTTGGTGTCTCCGGCACGGCAGGAGTTACAAACGGGCTTCTCTTCTCTGACGTGGCGGCCTTTTCTTCGCAGGTTAATTATATGTGTGTTTTCCAAATATGAAAAGCGGAATAGCAAACACACACAGGCCCCTGGCGGGGACTTAATTGACAGATGGAAATCTCATCCCCAGCAGATTTCCGCGTGTTGACAAAGCGCCTACGTTTTATGGAGCAGAGCTAAATTCTTCAAAAAACCACTAACATCGGGGTGAGCTAAAACATCATCGTATATTGTGACCGAGACCCCGTAATAATGAAACTGCTGCAAACTACTCAGTTTGGAGTTGATCATCCAAAACACACGTTTTTTTGCTCAGAAAGCTTTGGCTTGCAATAATATTTACGTTGGTGGTGTTCTGCCCATAACTGTCTCCTTTCTGCCCCTTTTACCTCTACTGCTATCTCTCGTCTTAAACCCTTTCCCCTCACTGCCCCTTACCTGTGGGACTCCCTCACAATCAGTATATGCCAAGCACCTTATCTCCCCACCTTCAAGACAAACCTTAAAGCCCACCTCTTAAATGAAGCATTTCATTAACCTGGACTTATGGCTACTGTCCCACACCCACGACTTAGGGTTGCCAGGTGTCCAGTATTGAACTGAACTGTCCTGTATTTGGTCACTCTGTCCAGTAAAAAATGAGAGGTAATACTGGACATGTATGTGTATACCGGTATTACCTCTCTGGGCGTGTATGTGTATACCGGTATTACCTCTCTGGGTGTGTGTGTCTATCGCGGTATTATCTTTCTGGGCGTGTATGTGTATACCGTTATTACTGCTTTGGACATGTATATGTATACCGGTATTACCTCTTTGGACATGTATGTGTATACCGGTGTCAGGGGAGACCAGGCAGTTACACCTTTTTATCCGTATCATATTGAGCAAAACAAGATAATAAAATAAATTGTCGTTTGTTCCCTTAGCACACACACAATAATAAGCACACACACAATAATACACAAAATACAGGCAAAAAGACACATTTACTTGGGAACTGGGATAACAACCTAACTTTCCTAGGTGCAGGAAATTAAGGAGTTTCCCCCGATACCAGCTGCAAAAACAGGACAGTAAATTCCAGGCAGCTTTAGCTGAAGCGGCCCTTTCTCACTGGAAACGTAGAATCTGGAGAATCTTTTAACTTTGGAGAAACCTTAAAACTTGGGAGAATCTAAGAACTTGACAGAATCTAAAAATCTGAGCTGTGTAAGGGTTTTTAAAACCTCTCAGTTTCATTCACAGAAACCTGTAGCCCAATCAAAAGCGTGAGAAATTTCTCAGTAGCCAATCAAAGCAGGGCTCACCTGGCTGATGATGTCAGAGGCAGGGGGTGTGTTGAGCCAGCTTGAAAAAAAGTGTGTGCTGGAAAGATGAATCAGCCAATGGGAAATATTCCCACAAGCAGCGACTTCCCCCCAGCTAACCCCTTGCCGGCTCCGCTAAGTCTGGTTGGAACAAATGGGAATGCAAAGGGCGTCCCTTGATTTCAGGATGTCCTTCCCTCCTGCCCAAATGGTCTTGACACCTCCATATCCTGGATTCCCTTTGAGGCCAGAAGGCGGGGTAGACATTAGGTATCCGATGCAAATGTTGCATGGATTTTTATACATACAGTATAACACCTTCTGAACCTTACTTTAATAAAGTATAAACCTTAGCTTTTATGCTGCTAAAATGTGTAAGTCTTTTTGGTGATGAGGGATAGAATGAGAACTTGTACTTTTTATTCCCACTAGCCATATGCCTCACACTCTGCAAAACCTGACTTTAGGCTTTAACAAAACCTCACAGTCTTATATATAACTGGAGACCCCCTGAACCCCTATACTGGGTTCAGGGTGATCTGGGTATTAACTCAACATCCCCCCTTATTCTAGGGTCCCCTTTACCGTTCAGGGACATCTCACATCCCTATGCCCCTTTTACCTTTCTGGTCTTTGCTGAAGCAGGAAACCCCTAGTGGTGAGTCACGAAAGCGTTTTAAAGGGGAGAGATTACACAGACCATGTGTCTACATGCATCCAGGATTCCTGGGTACCTTTATAGGGGAACGAGCAACTCTGGGCCCCGGCTAGATAGACACAATCTGGCAACACTTTCTCCGCAAAACCGCCCTTGAAACTCATACCACAGCAATCTCTGCTTGCTGGCACTCCTGAAAAGGTAAAAACACATTAAATACTTTATTACCGCACAATTACAGGTTATGCATGTACAAACTCTGAGCTCAAGAGCTGACACTCTATAAACCCAACACATGGATCAGGGGTAACCAAACGGGCTTAAACCTTTATTGGATAGCCTGGCTACCCCCTACCGACAGAACCGGTATTACCTCTCTGGGCGTGTATGTGTATACCGGTATTACCTCCCTGGACATGTATGTGTATACCGGTATTACCTCTCTGGACATGGATGTGTATACCGGTATTACCTCTCTGGGCGTGTATGTGTATACCGGTATTACCTCTCTGGGCGTGTATGTGTATACTGGTATTACCTCTCTGGGCGTGTATGTGTACACCGGTATTAGCTCTCTGGGCGTGTATGTGTATACCGGTATTACCTCTCTGGGCGTGTATGTGTATACCGGTATTACTTCTCTGGGCATGTTGTGTATACCTGTATTACCTCTCTGGGCGTGTATGTGTATACCGGTATTACCTCTGGGCGTGTATGTGTATACTGGTATTACCTCTCTGGGCGTGTATGTGTATACCGGTATTACCTCTCTGGGTGTGTATGTGTATACTGGTATTACCTCTCTGGACGTGTATGTGTATACCGGTATTACCTCTCTAGGCATGAATGTGTATACCGGTATTACCTCTCTGGGCATGTACAGTATGTGTATACCGGTGTAACAGGGGACTTATCCCTGTTCAGTAATGTGCCTTTAATCTAGCAGTGTGGTGGTTAATTACTAAACACCACCTGCCTGATTAGATTGCTTACAAAAGCCTGCCTTTGAGACAGGAAGTGACTCTCCTTAGCTCTGACTGAGAGCTGACCTTTGGAGCTGACCGGTCTTGAGCTCTGCACAGCAGAGCTGATTTCAAGACACAGGGGAAACTACTACACCTGAAGCTGAACCAGGAAGTGAGAAGATTTTCCCTCCAAAAACAGATAAGACTTTTATTCTTAAGAGACTGCTTATATCTGCTTATTTTCATGCTATATGTTTTGGGGCTGCGAGACATGCTTAACTAATGGAGATGTGAACTAATTGCATAGGATTTCACTAGAAATACTCCCAAGTGAATGGAAGCTTTGTTCCCCCCCCCCCTGTGTTTGGATAATTTCCTGATGAAAAGGAACAGGCACAATAAAGCCTATTATAATTTCACATTATAAAGCCTCCTAATTGTGTACCTCTGTGAACGTCCGTCTACAACCGGTATTACCTCTCAGGGCGTGTATGTGTATACCGGTATTACCTCTCTGGGCGTGTATGTGTATACCGGTATTACCTCTCAGGGCGTGTATGTGTATACCGGTATTACCTCTCTGGGCATGTATGTTTATACCGGTATTACCTCTCTGGACATAGTGACCTGTTCGGCTTGGGGGGCTGCAGGATATTCCTGAGCAGGGAGAGAGCAGGGCTGTTGCTAGGGGACTGGGCAGCTTCCTCCATCCTGATTGGCTGCTGATGCATAATGCAGCCAATCAGGAGCCTGGGGGTGCGGCCAAGGAGAGGAGGAAACAGCATGGAGCGGAGAGAGGTGTGTGTGTGTGTGTGTCCTTTCACCATTGTTTCCAGTATTTTTGGAGAAGCCACCTGTAAACCTTACCCACAGTCACCCCTACTAACCATTGTGAGCAAGCACTGCCATCTACTGCACTTATTCCCTCACCTGCTGTCTCTTTAACTCTTCCACCATACCACTCAGATTGTAAGCTCTCCGGGGCAGGGATTTGCTTTCCTATTGTCTGGCTTTGTTTGTTGCGCTTATTGTATAATAATTCCCTGTACTATGCCTTTGTACACTGTGGGCGCTTATAAAGATATACATACTGCACATACATAGAGAAGTATCACCGGGTTTTGTAAGCCTAGTACATGCAGGAAGACACTGGCATTTGCAACGGAAAACAAGTCCACGTTTGTGCTTGGTTAAAGGACGTGGCTTCCATCTTTGATGTTTTGAATGGCCCTTTGGTCCGCCGGCCGTCAGAATAACTCTGTTTCTCTTATTTGCATCTATTAATTACAAAAGGTCTTGTGTGGAATCGGCCCACGAGCAGAGCTGGGTCTCACACCAGGAATGTTGATCCGTACATTTCAGGCAGTTAGATTGATGCTAAGTAATAAATTGCACAGTGTTCGATGGAGTAAATACTGTACAGGAAGGATTTTTCGATGAGGGGGCTGTACATACAAAATCAGTAACACATATATCTGGGGGGTGCAAGATTTTCCAGGGGGGGCGCGGCGGTTGCAGAGGCGTGAGGCCTCTGCAACGTCCCTTACCTTGTCTTCGGGCAACACAGCGTCAATTTACGTTGTGGGGTCACGTGCCATGGCCACGTGACCCCACTGGGTAATTTGATGCCGAAGACAAGGAGGGGGGATCAGCGGGGAAAGTTTAGGAGGTGTCAGGGTTGCCAAAAGGGTGAGTCTGCCAGGGTTGGCGTCCCGGGCCCGGTGAGTCGAGGGGCCCAGCCGGCCGGCACTGCAAGTTTGGCCCAACCTCTGGCCAGGCCTTTCTGCCGGTCATCTCGCAGCCAGGCCCAGGCTCTCCCTTTGCAGCAGCCTGCATGACTCTATCCCTCTGTCCCACACCGATGGGCCTCTCTCTCTCTGACGTCAGCGCTCTCTGCTTCCGGCACGCGACAGCATGAGAGGGCCTGTTGGAAGCTCGGCGTGGGACAGAGGGATAGAGGCATGCAGGCTGCTGCTGAGGGGAAAGACGGGGTCCAGCTACGAGATCACCAGCAGCCGGGCCTGGCCAGAGGTCGAGCCCAACTTGCAGTGCCGGCCGCCGGGCCTCCACATCGACTGGACCCGGCCTGATTACCCACAAGGTAAGACTTTTTTTAATATGTATTATGGGGTTCTTGGGGGGTGGGCTTTTTAAAAATAAGTATTGAGGAGGTGGGGGTCTTTTTAATATGTATTGGGGGTGTGGGGGTCATTTTAATATGTATGGAGGGTCTTTTTTTATATGTATTAGGGATTGGGGGTCTTTTTTATATCTATTGTGGGGGTGGGGTATTTTTAATATGTATTGGGGAGGAGGGGGTCTTTTTAATATGTATGAGTGGGGGTCTTTAAATTGCATTGAGGTGGGGGTGTATTTTTTAATATGGGGTAGGGGGTGTATTTTTTAATATGCATTGGGGGTGGAGGTGTATTTTTTTTATAATGTATTTAGGTGGGTGGGGTTTTTTGGTATGTATTTTGTGGGGGGGGTTGAGTGAGAGTGGGGCAATTGACGGAAGGTGGGGGCGAGTGAGAGGAGAGAGAAGGGGAGTGAGTGAGGATAAGAGGGAGTGATACGGAGGCAGGGCTGGATTAACCATTAAGCAACATATGCACGTGCTTAGGGCATCAAAGGAAGGGGGCACTAAATGGGGGCACCAAAATCTTTTAAGTGCTTAGGGCCTATAAAGGTCTTAATCCGGCCCTGGACGGAGGGGAGAGAAATACATGGGAAGAGGGTGGGAAATAGAGGGGCTTGTGAGGTGTGAAATGGGGAGTCTCGCAATAACGCCAAGGGGGGGGGGGGGGAGACACGACCCGGGCATAACTCTAGTCCTGGACCCCGGAAAATCTGTTGGCGACCCTGGGAGGGGTATAGTGAGATATTAGGGTGAGATGTAAGGAGGAGCAGAGGGATGTATAGTGAGATATTAGGGTGAGATGTAAGGAGGGGCAGAGGAGAGTATAGTGAGATATTAGGGTGAGATGTAAGGAGGAGCAGAGGGATGTATAGTGAGATATTAGGGTGAGATGTAAGGAGGGGCAGAGGATGGTATAGTGAGATATTAGGTGAGATGTAAGGAGGGCAGAGGAGAGTATAGTGAGATATTAGGGTGAGATGTAAGGAGGGGCAGAGGAGAGTATAGTGAGATTAGGGTGAGATGTAAGGAGGGGCAGAGGAGGGTATAGTGAGATATTAGGGTGAGATGTAAGGAGGGGCAGAGGAGGGTATAGTGAGATATTAGGGTGAGATGTAAGGAGGGGCAGAGGAGAGTATAGTGAGATATTAGGGTGAGATGTAAGGAGGGGCAGAGGAGAGTATAGTGAGATTAGGGTGAGATGTAAGGAGGGGCAGAGGAGGGTATAGTGAGATATTAGGGTGAGATGTAAGGAGGGGCAGAGGAGGGTATAGTGAGATATTAGGGTGAGATGTAAGGAGGGGCAGAGGAGAGTATAGTGAGATATTAGGGTGAGATGTAAGGCCGGGCAGATAGGTGTATAGTGAGATATTAGGGTGAGAGGTAAGGAGGGGTAGAGAAGGGTATAATGAGATATTAGGGTGAGAGGTAAGGAGGAGGAGGGGTGTATAGTGAGATATTAGGGTGAGATGTAAGGAGGGGCAGAGGGGTGTATAGTGAGATATTAGGGTGAGATGTAAGGAGGGGCAGAGGAGGGTATAATGAGATATTAGGGTGAGATGTAAGGAGGGCAGAGGAGAGTATAGTGAGATATTAGGGTGAGATGTAAGGAGGGGCAGAGGAGAGTATAGTGAGATTAGGGTGAGATGTAAGGAGGGGCAGAGGAGGGTATAGTGAGATATTAGGGTGAGATGTAAGGAGGGGCAGAGGAGGGTATAGTGAGATATTAGGGTGAGATGTAAGGAGGGGCAGAGGAGAGTATAGTGAGATATTAGGGTGAGATGTAAGGAGGGGCAGAGGAGAGTATAGTGAGATTAGGGTGAGATGTAAGGAGGGGCAGAGGAGGGTATAGTGAGATATTAGGGTGAGATGTAAGGAGGGGCAGAGGAGGGTATAGTGAGATATTAGGGTGAGATGTAAGGAGGGGCAGAGGAGAGTATAGTGAGATATTAGGGTGAGATGTAAGGCCGGGCAGATAGGTGTATAGTGAGATATTAGGGTGAGAGGTAAGGAGGGGTAGAGAAGGGTATAATGAGATATTAGGGTGAGAGGTAAGGAGGAGGAGGGGTGTATAGTGAGATATTAGGGTGAGATGTAAGGAGGGGCAGAGGGGTGTATAGTGAGATATTAGGGTGAGATGTAAGGAGGGGTAGAGAAGGGTATAGTGAGATATTAGGGTGAGAGGTTGGGAGGAGAAGAGGGGTGTATAGTGAGATATTAGGGTGAGATGTAAGGAGAGGCAGAGGAGGGTATAGTGAGATATTAGGAGGGGCAGAAGGGTGTATAGTGAGATATTAGGGTGAGATGTAAGGAGGGGCAGGGGGGTGTATATTGAGATTTTATGGTGTGATGTAAGGAGGAGCAGAGGAGGGTATATTGGGATATTAGGGTGTGATGTAAGGAGGAGCAGAGGAGGGTATATTGGGATATTAGGATGAGATGTAACGAGGGGCAGAGGGGGTGTATAGCCTTAAAAGTGAGGAGGAGAATTTTGTGTGTGAGATACAGGATTTAATAGGAAGCCAGAAGAGGGATTTCAGCAGGGGAGATGCTGAGACAGTAAATACCATATGCAAATTTTGTAACATGCTGCAGCTATCTATAGCTTTATATCGCTGCTTTGGAGTACAAACAAATATTTAAAATGCTGAATTAAAGGCCGCGCAGAATGTAACTTCACATATCACAGTTTAGTTAATATCACGTGAATATAATTTCCTTAATACGCTAATTTAAATAAAATATAATAATAGTACAAAACAGAACAGGTTATTTCCATGTTCAAACTACTCCCATACATAAGCGGTTTGCCGGATTCTGCCTTGAATGACATATATTTGTGGTCACTTGCCTGTGATCGGGGTTTTCTTAGCCCCCTTGTTCAGGAGATACAGACGTCTGATGTCCCAGCGCTTTTGGGAAATAAAAATGGCGTACGCAGGCGAGCCTATGAATAATACCCACGTCACGTCGATTTTTATTTGATAAAACTTCCGAGGGGAACATCTACTGAACCCACAGGGGTGGTGCTTTCAATCCCGAATAAATCTGATTTTCACAACGTCCGTACAGGGATTATTCCTCCTCCTGTGCACTTGCAGACCCGTCCAGCATCAGAGGGGTTAACATTCTTCCCCCCAATAACATATGTCAATATATTTTGACCTTTACCAGTCATAACGGGCTTTGCATAAGAATCTGTCGCCCTGCCTGTGAATTCCACCTAATCCCCCAGCTCCGATCCTATTCACACTCCTCGATATTACGCATGCGTTTCGCTCCCCGTATCCCTTTAATATCACACTTGGACGGGCCTGACGCGCGGGTTATTGTCTCTTGGAAGACGCACCCCGCGTGGCGACTCGAGCGGGGGGGAGGTTATTGCTTTTTTTTATTTGCTCTTATTTGCAGCCTCCGAATAATTGCTTTGCAGCCATCCCTGCGACGTTGTAAGATGTCGCAGGGCCGAGCGCCTCCGCTTGGCCCGCCCGCGAAGTGAGACGGCTCCGGCGGCGCTGGAGGGGTTACTGCCGGGGGATGGTGTGGGGCGCGCAGAGCCCCCGTTAACAAGGACAAGGCTGACAATTTGATTTCGAGGCTCGGGCTGAAATCTTAATCGGTGAGATGTAATTAGTGACAGCGGACGTGGGGCCGGGCTCATTATGCGCGGTTATCATCTTTAATAAAGTCTGAAATATCTATATAGCCGTGGAAAGAAAATACCTGAGCGGATTCCCTAATAGGACTGGAGCCAGGCAGTGCTACGGAGACGGTACCAGGCATGCGCTGTGTGTTTGTGCTGGAGAGTCCCACTGTGCATGTTTATTGCCTTACTGTATTACCCCCTGCCACCTCTGCTGGGAGGCTGTTCTAAGAATCCACCACCCTTTCAGTGAAGAAGTACCTCCTCACATTGCCCCTGAGCCTCCCACCCTCCAGCGTCAGAGAATGATATCTTGTTCTAGCTCTTCTCTCTCTCTCTGAAACATGCTTCCATCCTGCACATATTATCCCTTTATATATGTGACCGTTTCTCTCATATCCCCCTCTCCCTTCTCCCCTCTAAGCTGCACATATTAACCCTTTATATATGTGACAGTTTCTCTCATATCTCCCTCTCCCTTCTCCCCTCTAAGCTGCACATATTAACCCTTTATATATGTGACCGTTTCTCTCATATACCCCTCTCCCTTCTCCCCTCTAAGCTGCACATATTAACCCTTTATATATGTGACAGTTTCTCTCATATCCCCCTCT
Source organism: Ascaphus truei (assembly GCF_040206685.1). Taxonomy (NCBI): domain Eukaryota; kingdom Metazoa; phylum Chordata; class Amphibia; order Anura; family Ascaphidae; genus Ascaphus; species Ascaphus truei. The sequence continues at coordinate 24,940,118 of NC_134501.1, read as the reverse complement.
CCCTTCTCCCTCTAAACTGTACAGATTAACCCTTTGTATGCCCGTCTTTCCTCTAAGCTGTACAGATTAAGGTCCTATAGCACGGGTGCGCCAAGGGAGGGAGTGGTGCGGCTGTTACAGAGGCCCCGCGCTTCCCTGAATGCATTTAAAATAAATGCCGAGGCCTCTGTAACTTTTACTTTCCTTCCTTTCCATTGACGCGCCTCCATGGCAACCCGGCATCAAATGACGCCGCGGGGGTCACGTGACGCCGCGTTGTCATTTGACGCCGGAGCTGGGCAGGGAGGGGTCAGGTCGTGAGCCGGAGGGGAGAGGAGACAGGGGGGCGCACGTAGGAAACTTAGCGCACCCCTGCACCCCTGTCCTATAATATTCCTTATACCAGGGGTGCACAAACTTTTCAGTCTGCGCCCCCCTGCCTGCTCTCCCCCCCCCCCCCCCCCCTCTTACCTCTTTTCCGGCCTCTCCTGACATCACAACGTCATGTGACCTGGCTGCATCATTTGGGGGAGAGCGCAGGGCCTCTGTAAGCGCCGCGCCCCCCAGTTTGCGCACTCCCGCCTTAGACTTTAGATCTTACACCATCGGGTCTCCAGACTAGAACACAGAACTCTGTTTCTCTGTTTCTATCCAAACAATGAGTATGTCCAACGGGCGTGAGGTCCAGTTTGGAGCATAGAGACAAATACTGATAAAGAAAGGTTTTTAAGGTACGTTTAAAAAAAACAATCACTTTCTCTTTTCCATTAGCTATGTTATTCATGAAAATGTCCAACATACAGATGCAGCCGACGTTTTAGCAACGCGCAGCGCGCTCCCAGTGGTGGTATTTCCTATTAGGCCCGGGCGGCAAAAAATGTCCGCCCCATATACTTTTGCTGCACTGTCGGGCCTGATGGGAAGTCACTTAGCTGTTGCGGCCGCCTCTTTACCTGCCGCCCTCCTCCTCCTGAACCGCAGTCACGTTGTCGACGTGAGGTCACGTGGCCTCATTGCCATGGCAACATGACGTTGCAGCGCCAAATGACGTCACGTCGGTGACATCACTGCGGATCAGAAGGAGGGCGGCAGCAAGGAGGGCGGCAGCAACAGCTGAGTGCCTAGGGTGGCGGATTTTTTAATCCGCTGCTGCGCGCTCCTGCCGGGGAAAATAGCGTAATGTCCCCGCCGCCCTTCTCCCCCGCGGCTGGTTCAAAACAATTGCCGCCTCTCCCGCTGATGCGTTCTGTTTGCCGGGCCATGCCGCGTCGGTATTAGTTTTGGTGAGTACAAAAGTGACAAAAACCCTCCTCAGTGGATATATACCAGCAGTGAGCACAGTTACACGTCTCAGAAACGCTACAAACGTGTTACAGACAGGAACACGCCAACGTCATACACAGGAAACGGGTTTGAGGGACTCCGCATATGTCCTGTTAAAGCAGCAAAACATGTGAAAATGTATATGGATTTTCTAATAAATCAGTTCTGTAGTATTAGATAATAGATAATAGTGAGTGTTTTGTATTTATTTTTCAAATAATTTTTTATTCAACTCAATGCACTGAGCATCCTGTGATTTCTACAGCAGGTTTATCCCACCTCCCCAGCAGTGCAAGATCTTTGCAACACTTTCCTGTTTGTGATCATTTGTTGCCAATATTCCCAGCAGTTTGAGCTGCAAACTGTAACAACAGATAATGTTACCTTCGTAATACCAGGATACATTGTAGCTGCTGAGTTACACCGACTAAAGCATTGATTGAAATTGAAAGGCGGACATTATGTTAGGCACATAATCCGTAGTTTGACAGATTTATCATGGGAGCAACCAAACGATTTCCAGCTTCGGTAAGAACGTAGCAGTATACATTGTCACACGCTTTACATATAAAAGTAAGAATTTGTTTTTTTTTTTTTTTTTTTTTTTTTTTTTAACTCAGATTTTTATTGCAATGTAACAGCAAAAAATACATTATCAAATATTTTTTTTTTTTTTTGTCTTGTATGAAAACAATATCTTAACAACTGAGAGAATAGCAGTGAGATCTTTCTAAAAAGGACAAACAGACACTTATAATAAAACTTAAAGGGGGAGACAATACCCACTCACAATAAAAAAAAAAAAAAAAAAAAAAAAAAAAAAGGGGGAGGGAGTGGGAAGGTTTGGGTGGGGTGGGGAAGGATGTGGGTGAGGTATGTAGAGTGAGGTGGTAAGGGGTGCATCTGAGGCCCGAATCCAAACACGAGTGGACTGGGTCGTTTCTCTAATTGCTAATATTATAATGCTGCTAAATAGGTTCTTATGGATATAGAATACAACCTGTAAGCTCCCCCCAAGGAGAACGCATCTACAACTATCATAGCCAGATTGAGGTCCTCTCTATCCCCGGGATATCTGTCTGTTCTAGCCAGGGCGTCCAGACTTTTAGGAAATTGTCACCAGTGTCGTTAACTAAACTCGTTAACTTTTCCATCTGGCAAACAAACCAAATTCGATTTCGAATCTTTGGGATGGTTGGAATATCAGATTGTTTCCATAATGCTGCGATCTCGCACCGCGTTGCAATTGCAAAATGGGCAATTAATTTGTTGTGTGCTTTGGTAAGGCCCGTTAATGGCCTGTTCAGGAGGAACAGCCACGGGTCTGGGGGTATTGTGAGATCGAACAGTCTCTGAATCCAATGTCTAATCGCCTCCCAGAGCGGAGAGATCCGAGGGCAGGACCACAGCATATGTAACAGGTCGGCTGATCCTCCGCACTGGCGGGGGCACAGGGGGGAGGATCCCGGCACAAACCTTGATAATTTCAGTGGGGTGAGGTACCATCGCATTAGGACTTTATATGCGTTCTCCTTAAGAGTGGTGCATATGGAGCTCTTTGCAGTGGCCATGTAAATAGCGCTCCAATCTTCATCCTCTAAGTTTTCTCCTAAATCTGTTTCCCATTGAGATCGGAATGAGGGTATCTGCTGTGCATGTTCACCAGAACTGATCACCTCTCCGTAGATCTGTGATGTAAGTCCCTTTGTGTCGGTCTCAGCCAGACAGAGCTTTTCGAAAGATGTTAATAGGGGGTATGGGGCAAATTTATTATAAAAAGCCCTGATCTGGAGGTATCGAAAGAATTCTGAGTGGGGCATCTCTTTTTCTTCTCTGATATAGTCGAATGTTTTGATTTTTCTATTATGTCCCTCCAGATCTCTAATCCGATTGTAACCCTTCTGCCTCCAGATTGAGGTATTACCGACCGATAGACCCGGAGCGAATTCAGGATTATTCCAAATGGGTGTCACCATGGAGTGTTTTGTCGTGAGGGAATGCCTGTTTTTTGTAGCCTCCCAGATTGACAGTGAGTTGGTCATTGAGGATAGCGGCATTGTGGCAAATTTTTGCGCTGTTTTAGGTAACCAAATTAAACTGCTGAGCTCCAAAGGTGCGCATGCGGCATTTTCTATTTCTACCCATCTCTTCGATTTCGGGTTAGATTGCCATTGTACAATTTGGCTTAATTGTGCCGCCTTGTAATATGATAGCAGGCAGGGTACTGCTAGGCCGCCAGCCAGCACAGGTCTTGTCATATTTAGTTTACTTACCCTCGGTTTTTTACCTCCCCAGATAAATTTGTAAATGTCAGATTGAAGTGAGTGTATGTCCCTCAATCTGAGTGGCACTGGAAGAGTTTGGAAGAGGTATAATATACGGGGGAGTAGGTTCATTTTGACACTATGGATACGTCCAATCCAGGATATCCTTTTGGATGTCCACTTCTGTAAATCAGATTTTAGGGTCCGAATCAGGTTGGGGTAATTTGCATTGTACACGTCCTTTACAGTTTTGGTGATGTGGACACCCAAGTATTTTATGTGGTTTTGTTGCCAGTTAAATTTGAAATTTAATTTTAGTAATTTCTCTGTGTGTCTAGGGAGGTTGACATTGAGGGCTTCCGACTTGGATTGATTGATTTTGAAGCCGGAGACCTTAGCGAATCGATCTAGTAGGGCGAATAGGTTTGGCAGGGAAGTAAGGGGTTTTGTGATAATCAAGAGGATGTCATCCGCATACAGGGCCGCTTTATGGGTTTGGGAGTATGCGTTTAACCCTGAGATGTCTGGGTTTCCTCTGATTTGCGCCGCCAGTGGTTCGATACAAAGGGCAAATAAAAGTGGGGATAATGGGCAGCCCTGTCTCGTGCCACTCTTTATTTGGAATGGCAGAGAGGGGTAGCCTTGGTGTATGACCCTGGCGGTGGGGTTAGAGTACAGCGACAGAATCGCCTCGCTCACCCGATCTCCAAAGCCAAATGTTGCAAGCGTCTCTTTTAAATATGGCCAGTCTATCCTATCGAAAGCTTTTTCTGCATCCAGACTTAACAACATGCTTTGAGTTGCCTTACTATTTGCCAAATCCAACAGATCAATAAATCGTCGTGTATTATCCGCTGCTTGCCGGCCCTTGATAAATCCGACTTGATCTGGGTGTATAAGTCTGGGTAGGATGAGACTAAGTCTATTGGCCAGTAATTTAGCGTATAATTTGACATCGGTGTTAATTAATGATATAGGCCGGTAGCTTTTGCAATCTAGCGGGTCTTTCCCCGTTTTATGTATTAGTGATATTGACGCCTTTAACATCTCTTTGGGGATGGGGGCTCCCGCTAAAATAGCGTTAAACATGCGGAGCAACCTAGGGGCGAGTAGCTCTATAAATTTCTTATAATAAAGCCCTGAAAATCCATCTGGCCCAGGGGCCTTTGATGGTTTCAACTCTTTAATGGCTTGCGACAGTTCTTCTATAGTGAAGTCAGCGTTCAGGGCTTCTCTGTCTGTGTCCGTCAATCTCCCTAGATTTGAGCTGGTTAAGAAATCTCTTAGTGCACCGCTCGTTTTGATGTTATGTGCCACTTTTCCACCATTATATAGTGTTTCATAAAATGAGCCGAATTCGTCTACTATTTTCTGAGGATTAGACGTGGGGGTACCAGATTTTAAGCGTATAGCTTGGATGTTATACTTAGCTTGCCTATCCTTTAGCATGCGGGCCAACATTGTATCCGGCCTGTTCGCTTTCTCAAAAAATCTCCTCTTTGACCAACTCAGTGAATTGTCCGCCCTGGAGGCTAGGAGCATGTTAAGTTCAATTTTGGCGTCTTTTACCTCCTGCAAAATTTTAGGGTCTGAGGTTTTTTTATGTTTAGAGGAAGAATTTGTTTTTTTTAATGGAGAAAGTAGTGTTGCCGCTTTAATGCGTGTAACTGCTGTGTTATCCGCACACGTGTGTCCGGCCGATATCTGCTTGATACACATTTGAAGAAAAAAATGAAATCTTCAATTAAAAAAAAGAAGAAATTACCTTCACGTTCCCATTTTCGTCCCCGTCACACACGTCACTGTCCTCTCCCGCGGCAGTTTCGGAGAAATCGCAGGCCTCTTAAGTATGGACATCATTCAACATTTCCTAACGACTGCTTTATATCAGCTTTCTCACCTCATTTAGGAAGGACCTCTTAAATAACCCTTAATGATGGCACTATAGGGGTGATGGAATTAACTGTAGCTCACAATGGTCTTTATCGGCCCAAAACGCCCATTGGGGTGAACTAGAGTTTTCATCCAAAGGATCAGCGTGAGCTGCTGCTTCAGACTACTGTCTATGGGCCTTGTTCTAGATCAGTGGAGGCAGCTGTTTGGGCCTGAAATGATATCAAGACGCCTTCTCCCCATAAGGCCCCTGGAAATATTAATATGTTCCTCTCGAAATATATAAACATATCTCCCACTTTTGCGCTGGGCCCAGGTTAATATCGTTGGTTAATAAAGGAAAGGACTTTAATCGTTGGGTTGGGCGAGTGATGTTCTTTTGGGGGTCGCTCCAGCTCCTTTCCGAGTTTGTAGGGACACCCCTTTGAGCGAAGGACTCATTCCTGCTGGGTCTTGGTGTCTTTTTAACTAGACACTGTCGTAGGGTTCTGTATTGTAACATATTTACGTGTAACAATGTATGAGATGTAATTTTCTAGTTAGTGACATCTCGCATTCAAGATTTGTAGTTTGTTTTATTTATAGTAACATGCTCATCTATCTGTATATAGAATGAGGTCCCTCTGGGGACAGACACATCAGGTTATCGTGTTTTATGGGATAAAAAGCGTGTTTATCACTATTTTCTGTGTCCAGTGTCTCTATATATATTGTCCCAATTTATTGATTTTCATCTTCAGCCGTTTGTCATACATACGTGACACAACTCATGTGTTGCAGATGCTTTGTGATGTGGAATGGCAGCCTGGCTATATTTGGGTCACGGCAGATGTGACATCGCTGTACACTGTCATTGACCACGGGCTGGGCTGCCAGACAATATCTCACATATTAGGGTCAGACATCAATATGGCGCCAGCCCTTAAGACTTTTCTATTGGAAAGTATTCATTACATTCTTACACATAATTATTTTTGTTTTAACTCACAATATTTTCTTCAGATGTGCGGTACTGCCATGGGCACCAGGTTTGCGCCAAGTTATGCCAACCTGTTCATGGGCAGGTGGGAGGAGGACTATATATGGAATAACTGTCCCCTCGGCGCAAACCTGGTGCTCTGGCGCCGCTACATTGACAATGTGATTTTCATTTGGTCTGGCAGCCAGGAACATCTCGATGCATTTATCATTTATCTCAATAACAACAATAGACAGCTTCAATTTACGTCAGTATGATTCCCAACAGATTAATTTTTTGGATTTAAATATTTATGTTACTGACAACACTATTCAGACTAAGACCTATTTTAAGCCCATTCAGGCTAATAATTATCTGATAGCGGATAGCCAGCATTATCCTCAATGGATTAGGAATATACCCAAAGGTCAGTTCGTTCGCCTGAAGCGCAACTGTTCAGATCCTGGGACATTTGCGCTTCAGGCCAGCGAGCTGAAAAGCAAGTTCATTAACAGGAAATATCCAGTCGGTCCATTAGATGCCACATTGGAACAGATAGAACGGATAGATAGGTCATCATTACTAGAATACAAAAGTAGTTCGCAGTCCACCGAGTCCAGGAATAACCTGTCATTTATCACACAGTACAATCAGATGGCCCCGAAAATTAGAAAAATCTTTAATAGAAATTGGCCAATTCTCCTTAGGGATGATTCACTTTCACAGATTTTACCAATAAAACCCAATATCATTTTCACGAAGGCCAATAATTTGAAATCCAAACTAGCACCCAGTTGTCCATTGGCACGGCCTAGACCATCCTCGTCTAACATCTCTAAGGGCTTTCTTGCGTGCCACATGCACAGCTTGTGCGTACGGCATAACTGGAAAGACCTTTAAGTCTAACGTTACCTCCAAGGTATACCCAATTGCCATTCTTCCTATGTGATCATCTACATCTTGCAATGCCCCTGCAGCTTGCAGTATGTGGGAAGAACTGGGAGGACCTTCCAAAGAAGGATATATGAACATATACACAATATCCGGAAGGGACTCACCATCATAGTGTCTCTAATCATTTCCTAAAAAACAAAAAGGAAGATGAATGCTGCACTCCCCAACAAAGAAAATAATGATAAATACCGGTGCTCCTGGTTCAGGAATCTCTGGGTGGTATTCCAAGTAAAATGGGAAGGACGAGGCTGGACACTACGGATTTCTGCTTGTGGCTTAATAAATTCTTTGTTTCACAAGCAGAAATCCGTAGTGCCCAGACTCTTCCTTCCCATTCTAATCATTTCCTGACACACCACAGCCAAAATCCATCAGGTTTGGTGTGCCAGGCAATAGAATCCTCATTGCCCAACTGGAGGGTAGGCAACAAGCTCAATCAAATCAGTAGGTGTGAGGCCTATTGGATTTATAAGTTAAAGACCCTCTCCCCTAATGGATTGAATCTTGACTTTGAACTGGGAGTGTTTTTGTGAACCAATATATTTTTTGAGCATTAATACACTGGGAGAAAGCATCTCCTTCCCCTGCACTCTGTGCTAAAATAAATGTATTTTCCTGCCTATATGACGAAACGCGTCGGACGTCGTGACGCATGACGCACTGACGTCATCGGCTGATCAGGAACTTGTGTGTACGAGCCTGCAGCAACTGCGTGAGGTTTGGAGCTGATCTTCTGCCGGTCATATTGAGAGGAGAGAGGGTATTTGCGCTATTTTGACGGATAGCGCTGCTACAACGGAGGGTGTTTCCATCATCACCCATGTGGAGAGAACTCTTCTTCCCCTCTCCCGGTCTGGCAGTTATCTCCACTTGATAAGTATCAGCTTCTTATCAATCCTCCATTGCATACTCTCTGCAAAACATCTCTGGCTGCAGTTTCCCTCCCTGGTTCCTGAAGGCAAACAGATTGTCTCCCATGAATGTTTTTTGTTCACATTGAAGTGAGTGCATGTCCTGGCAGTGAGTGCATGTCCTGGCAGTGAGTGCATGTCCTGGCGGCCTCTCTTGTTGTTTTTTAATACATTTGAATTTTTATACAGTATTATGCTATGGAGCTGGCGCTTCTTCTTCTCTTTTTTTTTTAGATTTCCATGATCTGGCTAGATCGTTACAGAAGCCATCCTACTCCATACTGTGACTGGAACATTTACATCTGGACTTTGATTTCATTTTTTCATCTACTTTGGACTTCAAGTTTGTTTTATATTTTTATATTTGGACACTTAACAACTAAGGTTGAATATTATTTTTTTCCTTTTTTGGTTCAATTTAATTGTGGTTATTTACATTTAACACTTTCTCTCACCATTTTCACATTATATCACAATTTTTTGTTTTTAATCACTTTTACCTATAGAACTCACTTATACACACATTGCTAGCGCTACTTTTTGTATTTTTGTATATATATATGTATTTAAAATTATTTATTATTATATATATATTTTTTCTAATCTGCAGCATGGGTTGTGTATACATAATTTACCAGTGTTGTACTGCTATATGTTATGTTCTAGGTTTGTGCTGTTATGTCCCGTTTTTAACTGTTGTTTACATATGCTACTGAGCAATGGAACTGATCACTGATTGGCTGACATGAGCCTATCATAGCCACTGAATGAGTATAAGAGTTTACTCCTAATACACCATGCTATACCCCTGAGGAAGTGATGAAACAAAACGCGTAGGGTCAGAGGTCGTGGCGACTCTGGAGATACATATGCGCAGCGTTTCATGTGTGGGGACACCTCCAAATATAAAGCGAACAACCGCCCCTCCACAAAGAGTGTACCGGTCAGTGGGACGTGCTGCAGAACCCCCCTCCCCGGTGACAGAGGAACGAGCAGGAGCTGTTTTGCTATTGTTGGATTACCACGCTTATTATCACTGCTGTGCTGTAAGTAGGATTCTAGTTTTACCACCAGATCACCTACAAGAAGTGTTCTCCTTTTTATTTATTGATTTTTATTGATAATATATTTTATTAAATCAGTTTAATTGTTTTCATTAGCCTGTGTTTGTTTGTTTGTTTGTTTGTGTGGTGTATGTTGAGTATTGTTTTAGTTTTATGTGCGTAAGTTTGTGGTCTGTCATTTTATTATTAGCAATATACACAATGATAATTTTTTGTGTTTGATTCTACATGTCACGTGACAACTTCCATGGAATTTTCAAGCTTGTTTACACCTATTTTCTGATCTGGTTTGGTCAGTTTCTCCTGGCAGCCTTGGCTCATTAGTATGAGTTCATGTTGCACCATTATATTATTTGATTATAATTAGTATTGGTTTAATTGTTTATTAACTTGGGCGCTTTTCCAACACCCCCCTTTTTTTGTTGTATCTATCTATCTATCTATCTATCTATCTATCTATCTATCTATCTATCTATCTATCTATCCACAAAATGAAGTCATGAAGTGATGAAGTCATCCTGGCGAAATGCGAAGGGTGCCATTTGTGAGTGCAAGTGCCATTTCACTAAGCACTAGCTGGTAAGCAGATAACTGAGGAAGCAAAGGACATCAGCCGGACATGGGCTGCATATTTAGACTTTGTTTCTGACCTGTGGTTGCTCTGCTACTATTGATGCCCTCCCCCCCTGCCACGGTTTTGATCCCCCTGCCCTGGTTTGTGGTACCCTGTAGACACACATCTAGCGCTTATGTTTACGTTATAGTTGCACTTTTGATCCTCTGTGGTTGTAGTGTTGACAATTATCACTACACTAGTTGATATATTTTTTTTTAACACATTGTTCCCTTATTAAGGTTTTTCTGATGTGTTCACCACCTTCTGAGGTCTACTACTAACAGAGCTTACCTGTCTCAGGATTCCCTCCCCTTAACACTTTGGCCCCTTAGGCTCCTCATCTCTGCTCTGTCACTCCTGTGACATCACTGGGGGTCCTATATAGGACAGGCACTCCTATATGCAAAAAAGTGACATTTATTGAATCAACGTTTCGGTCCCCACTAGGACCTTTCTCAAGAGCAAATACCCTACACCACACCCAGTGTGATACCCAGATACACCCTACACCACACCCAGTGTGATACCCAGATACACCCTACACCCCACCCAGTGTGATACCCAGATATACCCTACACCACGCCCAGTGTGATACCCAGATATACCCTACACCCCACCCAGTGTGATACCCAGGTATACCCTACACCACACCCAGTGTCATACCCAAATATACCCTACACCCCACCCAGTGTGATACCCAGATATACCCTACACCACACCCAGTGTAATACCCAGATATACCCTACACCCCACCCAGTGTGATACCCAGATATACCCTACACCACACCCAGTGTGATACCCAAATATACCCTACACCCCACCCAGTGTGATACCCAGATATACCCTACACCCCACCCAGTGGGATACCCAGATATACCCTACACCACACCCAGTGTGATACCCAGATATACCCTACACCACACCCAGTGTCATACCCAAATATACCCTACACCCCACCCAGTGTGATACCCAGATATACCCTACACCCCACCCAGTGGGATACCCAGATATACCCTACACCACACCCAGTATGATACCAAAATATACCCTACAGCAAACCCAGTGTGATACCCAAATATACCCTACACCACACCCAGTGTGATACCCAGATATACCCTACACCACACCCAGTGTGATACCCAGATATACCCTACACCACACCCAGTGTGATACCCAGATATACCCTACACCACACCCAGTGTGATACCCAAATATACCCTATACCACACCCAGTGTCATACCCAAATATACCCTACACCACACTCAGTGTCATACCCAAATATACCCTACACCACACCCAGCGTGATACCCAGATATACACTACACCACACCCAGTGTGATACCCAGATATACCCTACACTACACCCAGTGTGATACCCAGATATACCCTACACCCCACCCAGTGTGATACCCAGATATACCCTACACCACACCCAGTGTGATACCCAGATATACCCTACACCAGGGTTTCCCAAACTTTTTTTTCCGTGACCCGGTTATTTTTTTAACTTCTTTTTCGTGACCCACTAAAAATGTTATCGCCTATACTGGCCTATAGGGCCTGCACAGACACACACACAGCCACTGATATACACACACACACACACACACACACACAGCCACTGATACACACACACAGCCGCTGATACACACACACACAGCCACTGATACACACACACACAGCCACTGATACACACACACAGCCACTGACACACGCAGCCACTGACACACACACTGATACACACACAGAGCCACTGATACACACAAACGCAGCCATTGACAAACACACCCAGACACTTATGGCAGGGTGGGGGCCAGGGACACTTGGGCTGGGAGGGTGCCAGGGACACTTGGGTGGGAGGGGGCCAGGGACACTTGGGTGGGTGGGAGGGGGCCAGGGACACTTGGGTGGGTGGGAGGGGGCCAGGGACACTTGGGTGGGTGGGAGGGGGCCAGGGACACTTGGGTGGGTGGGAGGGGGCCAGGGACACTTGGGGGGGTGGGAGGGGGCCAGGGACACTTGGGGGGGTGGGAGGGGGCCAGGGACACTTGGGGGGGTGGGAGGGGGCCAGGGACACTTGGGAGGGTGGGAGGGGGCCAGGGACACTTGGGGGGTGGGAGGGGGCCAGGGACACTTGGGGGGGTGGGAGGGGGCCAGGGACACTTGGGTGGGTGTGAGGGAGGGGGCCAGGGACACTTGGGTGGGTGGGAGGGAGGGAGCCAGGGACACTTGGGTGGGTGGGGGCCAGGGACACTTGGGTGGGAGGCAGTGACTGGGTGGGGTGACTTACCTTGCCGCCGGACGCTTTCCCCTGCTGCCCCCGATATCCCCTGCTGCCCGGGACGGGAGGTGGGCTTGGGGGCATGGGAGGGGGTGCCACGGGAGGTGAGCTAGGGAAGCTGGACGCGGGGGGAAGTGGGCCGCAGTAGGAGCTTGTACTTCCACCCTCCCCATGTAACGTGCGGGCCGCAGAGGAGCTGGTACTTCCTCCTCCGTCCCACATTGGGAGCGGGCCCTGCTTGCCCTGCGCAAGCGCGCGGGACCGCGGGGGGAATCGCCGCCATTTTTTTTAACTTGAGCGGGGAGGACGGGAGATACCGTGCGGCCAGCCTCGCTGCGACCCGGCAATTTTGGTGCCGTGGCCCGGTGCCGGGTCGCTACCCACCATTTGGGAAACGCTGCCCTACACCACACCGTGTGATACCCAGATATACCCTACACCACACCCAGTGTGATACCCAGATATACCCTACACCACACCCAGTGTGATACCCAGATATACCCTACACCACACACAGTGTGATACCCAGATATACCCTACACCACACCCAGTGTGATTCCCAGATATACCCTACACACCCAGTGTGATACCCAGATATACCCTACACCACACCCAGTGTAATACCCAGATATACCCTACACCCCACCCAGTGTGATACCCATATATACCCTACACCCCACCCAGTGTGATACCCAGATATACCCTACACCACACCCAGTGTGATACCCAGATATACCCTACACCCCACCCAGTGTGATTCCCAGATATACCCTACACCCCACCCAGTGTGATACCCAGATATACCCTACACCACACCCAGTGTGATACCCAGATATACCCTACACCACACCCAGTGTGATACCCAAATATACCCTACACCACACCCAGTGTCATACCCAAATATACCCTACACCACACCCAGTGTCATACCCAAATATACCCCACACCACACCCAGCGTGATACCCAGATATACACTACACCACACCCAGTGTGATACCCAGATATACCCTACACCACACCCAGTGTGATACCCAGATATACCCTACACCCCACCCAGTGTGATACCCAGATATACCCTACACCACACCCAGTGTGATACCCAGATATACCCTACACCACACTGTGTGATGCCCAGATATACCCTACACCCCACCCAGTGTGATACCCAGATATACCCTACACCACACCCAGTGTGATACCCAGATATACCCTACACCACACCCAGTGTGATTCCCAGATATACCCTACACCACACTCTGTGTGATACCCAGATATACCCTACACCCCACCCAGTGTGATTCCCAGATATACCCTACACCACACCCAGTGTGATACCCAGATATACCCTACACCCCACCCAGTGTGATACCCATATATACCCTACACCACACCTAGTGTGATACCCAGATATACCCTACACCACACCCAGTGTGATTCCCAGATATACCCTACACCACACTCAGTGTGATACCCAGATATACCCTACACCCCACCCAGTGTGATTCCCAGATATACCCTACACCACACCCATTGTGATACCCAGATATACCCTACACCACACCCAGTGTGATTCCCAGATATACCCTACACCACACTCAGTGTGATACCCAGATATACCCTACACCACACCCAGTGTGATACCCAGATATACCCTACACCACACCCAGTGTGATACCCAGATATACCCTACACCCCACCCAGTGTCATACCAAGGTATATCCTACACCACACCCAGTGTGATACCCAGATATACCCTACACCACCCAGTGTGATACCCAGATATACCCTACACCACACCCAGTGTAATACCCAGATATACCCTACACCCCACCCAGTGTGATACCCATATATACCCTACACCCCACCCAGTGTGATACCCAGATATACCCTACACCACACCCAGTGTGATACCCAGATATACCCTACACCCCACCCAGTGTGATTCCCAGATATACCCTACACCCCACCCAGTGTGATACCCAGATATACCCTACACCACACCCAGTGTGATACCCAGATATACCCTACACCACACCCAGTGTGATACCCAAATATACCCTACACCACACCCAGTGTCATACCCAAATATACCCTACACCACACCCAGTGTCATACCCAAATATACCCCACACCACACCCAGCGTGATACCCAGATATACACTACACCACACCCAGTGTGATACCCAGATATACCCTACACCACACCCAGTGTGATACCCAGATATACCCTACACCCCACCCAGTGTGATACCCAGATATACCCTACACCACACCCAGTGTGATACCCAGATATACCCTACACCACACTGTGTGATGCCCAGATATACCCTACACCCCACCCAGTGTGATACCCAGATATACCCTACACCACACCCAGTGTGATACCCAGATATACCCTACACCACACCCAGTGTGATTCCCAGATATACCCTACACCACACTCTGTGTGATACCCAGATATACCCTACACCCCACCCAGTGTGATTCCCAGATATACCCTACACCACACCCAGTGTGATACCCAGATATACCCTACACCCCACCCAGTGTGATACCCATATATACCCTACACCACACCTAGTGTGATACCCAGATATACCCTACACCACACCCAGTGTGATTCCCAGATATACCCTACACCACACTCAGTGTGATACCCAGATATACCCTACACCCCACCCAGTGTGATTCCCAGATATACCCTACACCACACCCATTGTGATACCCAGATATACCCTACACCACACCCAGTGTGATTCCCAGATATACCCTACACCACACTCAGTGTGATACCCAGATATACCCTACACCACACCCAGTGTGATACCCAGATATACCCTACACCACACTGTGTGATACCCAGATATACCCTACACCCCACCCAGTGTCATACCAAGGTATATCCTACACCACACCCAGTGTGATACCCAGATATACCCTACACCACCCAGTGTGATACCCAGATATATGGAAAATAGCTGAAGCGCTCAAATGCAGGTATATCTCAAAATGATAATAAGCCAGACCACTGTACCAGGGTACTAACAATTGATATAGTACCTATTGTGTCATATAATGGGTACTATCCTCCTGAAGACAGGTGGTGTGTGGTGCAACCCACTCACCATATGTCTCATTGGCAGGTTCCCCTGAAAAATATGCAAATACTCACATCCTGGTAGGGCAGGCAGGCAGGCTGTGCAGCTACTCAATGCAATACAGGGAAAAGGGAGACCAAAAAGCGCACCAGCACAAACGGAGCAGGAAGAAACCAGAACAAAAAAATAATTAAAAGGGCACTTTAATGTGGCAAAAGACCCATCCAATGCATTTCGAACGTCGTTGAAAAAGAACGCTGCGACGTTCGAAATGCATTGGATGGGTCTTTTGCCACATTAAAGTGCCCTTTTAATTATTTTTTTGTTCTGGTTTCTTCCTGCTCCGTTTGTGCTGGTGCGCTTTTTGGTCTCCCTTTTCCCTGATACTCAGATATACCCTACACCACACCCAGTGTGAAACCCAGATACACCCTACACCCCACAGTGTGATACCCAGTTATACCCTACAACCCACCCAGTGTGATTCCCAGATATACCCTACACCACACCCAGTGTGATACCCAGATATACCCTACACCACACCCAGTGTTATACCCAGATATACCCTACACCACACCCAGTGTGATACCCAGATATACCCTACACCACACAGTGTGATACCCAGATATACCCTACACCACACCCAGTGTGATACCCAGATATACCCTACACCCCACAGTGTGAATAAATATATATATATTTACAGCAAAGTCAGAGACCGCACGCTGTGTAATACACAGGAGAGACCGCACGCTGTGTAATACACAGGAGAGACCGCACGCTGTGTAATACACAGGAGAGACTGCACGCTGTGTAATACACAGGAGAGACCCGCACGCTGTGTAATACACAGGAGAGACCGCACGCTGTGTATTATACAGGAGAGACCCACACGCTGTGTATTACACAGGAGAGACTGCACGCTGTGTATTACACAGGCGAGACCGCACGCTGTGTATTACACAGGAGAGACCCGCACGCTGTGTATTACACAGGAGAGACCCACACGCTGTGTATTACACAGGAGAGACTGCACGCTGTGTATTACACAGGCGAGACCGCACGCTGTGTATTACACAGGAGAGACCCGCACGCTGTGTATTACACAGGAGAGACCGCACGCTGTGTAATACACACGAGTGACCCGCACGCTGTGTATTACACAGGAGAGACCCGCACGCTGTGTATTACACAGGAGAGACCTGCACGCTGTGTAATACACAGGAGAGACCTGCACGCTGTGTAATACACAGGAGAGACCGCACGCTGTGTAATACACAGGAGAGACCACACGCTGTGTATTACACAGGAGAGACCGCACGCTGTGTAATACACATTAGAGACCCGCACACTGTGTATTACACAGGAGAGACCTGCACGCTGTGTATTACACAGGAGAGTCCGAACGCTGTGTATTACACAGGAGAGTCCGAACGCTGTCTATTACACAGGAGAGACCCGCACGCTGTGTATTACACAGGAGAGACCCGCACGCTGTGTATTAAACAGGAGAGACCCGCACGCTGTGTATTACACAGGAGAGACCCGCATGCTGTGTATTACACAGGAGAGACCCACACGCTGTGTATTACACAGGAGAGACCTGCACGCTGTGTAATACACAGGAGAGACCCGCATGCTGTGTATTACACAGGAGAGACTGCACGCTGTGTAATACACAGGAGAGACCCGCATGCTGTTTATTACACAGGAGAGACCCGCATGCTGTGTAATACACAGGAGAGACCCGCATGCTGTGTAATACACAGGAGAGACCGCACGCTGTGTATTACACAGGAGAGACCCGCACGCTGTGTATTACACAGGAGAGACCGCACGCTGTGTATTACACAGGAGAGACCTGCACGGTGTGTAATACACAGAAGAGACCTGCATGCTGTTTATTACACAGGAGAGACCGCACGGTGTGTAATACACAGAAGAGACCTGCATGCTGTTTATTACACAGGAGAGACCGCACGCTGTGTATTACACAGGAGAGACCGCACGCTGTGTATTACACAGGAGAGACCGAACGCTGTGTATTACACAGGAGAGACCGCACGCTGTGTATTACACAGGAGAGACCTGCACGCTGTGTATTACACAGGAGAGACCTGCACGGTGTGTAATACACAGAAGAGACCTGCATGCGGTTTATTACACAGGAGAGACCCGCATGCTGTGTAATACACAGGAGAGACCCGCATGCTGTGTAATACACAGGAGAGACCGCACGCTGTGTATTACACAGGAGAGACCGCACGCTGTGTATTACACAGGAGAGACCGCACGCTGTGTATTACACAGGAGAGACCCGCACGCTGTGTATTACACAGGAGAGACCGCACGCTGTGTATTACACAGGAGAGACCTGCACGGTGTGTATTACACAGGAGAGACCCGCACGCTGTAATACACAGGAGAGGATTGTGTCTTAGGGTTTCACTGGCCTCTTACCGCACTCTAAATGACTTTAATTAAGTTTAAGCGCTCGTCCATCTTAACTGCAAGTTTAATTGTGTGCTGTCAGCACGGTGAACCTGAGAAGCTGCCGTTATTTCCAAATCCATTCCTTATCTGATTACTTATTGAAATGAGCTGTTGTGTCGCTATATAAAACCTCTAACTTGGGTGGGAGGGGGGGGGGATTGTATATATAACCAATAAAATGCACCAAACCTCCTAACCAATAAAATGCACCAAACCTCCTAACCAATAAAATGCACCAAACCCCCTAACCAATAAAATGCACCAAACCCCCTAACCAATAAAATGCACCAAACCCCCTAACCAATAAAGTGCACTTGGAAATATACTGTATATGGGATGGGGGGAGGTTGGGATTAGAAGGTGACACACTTGGGAATATATGGGGGTTGGGATATGAAGGTGATACACTTGGGAATAATTGGGTGTAGGGATATGAAGGTGATACACTTGGGAATAACTGGGGGGTTCAGATAGGAAGGTAATACGATTGGGAATATATGGGGGGGGTTGTGATAAGAAGGTGATACACTTGGGAATAATTGGTGGGAGGGATATGAAGGTGACACACTTGGGAATATATGGGGGCGTGGGATAAGAAGGTGATACACTTGGGAATATATAGGGGGGCGTGGGATAAGAAGGTGATACCCTTGGGAGTATTTGGGGGGTGGGATAAGAAGGTGATACCCTTGGGAGTGTTTGGGGGGTGGGATATGAAGGTGATACACTTGGGAGTATTTGGGGGGAGGATATGAAGATGATACACTTGGGAATATATAGGGGGGCGTGGGATAAGAAGGTGATACCCTTGGGAATATATGGGGGTTGGGATAAGAAGGTGATACACTTGGGAGTATTTGGGGGGTGGGATATGAAGGTGATATGAGGGTCCATGTACAAGCCAAGGTCATGAATAAGAGAAGGCGGGGGTCCAGGTACAATCCGAGGTCGTGGATAAGAGAAGCTGGGGTCCAGGTACAAGCCAAGGTCGTGGACAAGAGAAGGCGGGGGTCCAGGTACAAGCCGAGGTCGTGGATAAGAGAAGGCGGGAGTCCAGGTACAAGCCGAGGTCGTGGATAAGAGAAGGCGGGGGTCCAGGTACAAGCCAAGGTCGTGGACAAGAGAAGGCAGGGGTCTAGGTACAAGCCGAGGTCGTGGATAAGAGAAGGCGGGGGTCCAGGTACAAGCCGAGGTCATGGATAAGAGAAGTCAGGGGTCTAAGTACAAGCCGAGGTCATGGATAAGAGAAGGCGGGGGTCCAGGTACAAGCCGAGGTCATGGATAAGAGAAGTCAGGGGTCTAAGTACAAGCCGAGGTCATGGATAAGAGAAGGCGGGGGTCCAGATACAATCCGAGGTCGTGGATAAGAGAAGTCAGGGGTCTAAGTACAAGCCGAGGTCATGGATAAGAGAAGGCGGGGGTCCAGGTACAAGCCAAGGTCAGGGATAAGAGAAGGCAGGGGTCCAGGTACAAGCCAAGGTCATGGATAAGAGAAGGCAGGGGTCTAGGTACAAGCCGAGGTCGTGGACAAGAGAAGGTGGGAGTCCAGGTACAAGCTGAAGCCGTGGATAACAGAAGGCAGGGGTCCAGGTACAAGCCAAGGTCATGGACAAGAGAAGGCAGGGGTCCAGGTACAAGCCGAGGTCGTGGATAAGAGAAGGCAGGGGTCCAGGTACAAGCCGAGGTCGTGGATAAGAGAAGGCAGGGGTCCAGGTACAAGCCGAGGTCATAGATAAGAGAAGGCAGGGGTCCAGGTAGAAGCCGAGGTCATGGATAAGAGAAGGCAGGGGTCCAGGTACAAGCCGAGGTCGTGGATAAGAGAAGGCAGGGGTCCATGTACAAGCCGAGGTCGTGGATAAGAGAAGGCTGGGGTCCAGGTACAAGCGAAGGTTGTGGATAAGAGAAGGCGGGGGTCCAGGTACAAGAAGAGGTCATGGATAAGAGAAGGCGGGGGTCCAGGTACAATCTGAGGTCGTGGATAAGAGAAGTCAGGGGTCTAAATACAAGCCGAGGTCATGGATAAGAGAAGGCGGGTGTCCAGGTACAAGCCGAGGTCGTGGATAAGAGAAGGTGGGAGTCCAGGTACAAGCTGAAGTCGTGGATAAGAGAAGGCAGGTGTCCAGGTACAAGCCAAGGTCGTGGATAAGAGAAGGCGGGGGTCCAGGTAAAAGCCAAGGTCGTGGACAAGAGAAGGCAGGGGTCTAGGTACAATCCGAGGTCGTGGATAAGAGAAGGCAGGGGTCCAGGTACAAGCCGAGGTCGTGGATAAGAGAAGGCGGGGGTCAAGGTACAAGCCAAGGTCATGGATAAGAGAAGGCGGGCGTCCAGGTACAAGCCGAGGTCGTGGATAAGAGAAGGCGGGGGTGCAGGTACAAGCTGAGGTTGTGGATAAGAGAAGGCTGGGGTCCAGGTACAAGCTGAGGTCGTGGATAAGAGAAGGCAGGGGTCCAGGTACAAGCCGAGGTCGAGGATACTAGGAGACAAGACAAGATTTAGTAGAATTGCACAAGGCAAAGCAGAACACGGCATGCTGGGTGCTTGTGGATACCACTTCATCACAGGTTAGGACTACTATGCTCAGCCGATTAGGAGCAGGGATCGGTGAGCATATAAAGGGCTGTAAGCCAACCAGGAGAAAGGCTATAGGCTGAATGTGATGATTGCCTCTTGATAGTCGAACCAATCCACGCTGAGTTGTACAGCTGTGAATGCTGTTTGCCATCTGTAGGCGGACGCTCATAGAGGTATGCAAGGGAGACTGATTATAGTGAAATTAAATAAGCCTTTTATTGCGCCTGTTTCCTTAACATCAGGAAACCATCCAAACAAGGGGTAATCAAAGCTTCTATTCACTTGGGAGTATTTCTAGTGAAATACTATGCAGTTCACAACTCCCTTAGATAAGCATGTCTCCCAGCCCCAAAACATATAGCATGAATTAAGCAGATATAAGAAGTCTCATAAATAAAAGTCTTATCTGTTCCTTGTGGTTTGGAGGGAAAATCTTCTCTGTCCCTGGTTCAGCTCCCTTTTCCTCAGGGTGTGTCAGCGTTCAGGTTTAGAAGTTTCCCCTGTGTCTTGAAAGCAGCTCTGCTGTTTCTTCTGGCAGGGCTCAAGACTGTTTGTCTCCAAGTTCAGCTCAGGTGTGAGCTAAGAAGTCTCACTTCCTGTCTCAAAAGACAGGCTTTTCTAAGCCATCTAATCAGGCAGGTGGTGTTTGTTAATTGACTACCAGCAGTTAACCACCACACTGCTGGATTAGAGGCACATTACCTGAACAGGGATAACTCCCCTGTTACATACCTCCCCTGTTTGTGGGAAGCTCGGGCTTGCCACGGCCAAAGCCCATCCTTCCACTCTCATTCTAGATATCTCTGTGACTTGAATGAGAGTGGATGGAGGAAGAGAACCCTCAGTCCTGCTGGGATTGGAGCCCTTTCTCCAGTTTATTCATGTCTCCTCCCGAAGGTGCTTGAAATCAGCACTCCTCAGTCGCTCGAGGAGGACTTTTTCTAAGTATAGTCTTTTTGCTACGTGCGCGGTCATGAGATTTCCTTCGCGTCGCGTGCTCGTCTTATTGTAGGCATACTGTATGGCAGCAGTTTCAGAGCGTTTAAAAACAGCCCTTTGAGTTTTCCGCTCTTGTAGCTGTCTCTCTGCCCTTTTCCCACTCAATGGGGTTGCTAGTTCAGTCTCTTTGGGGTTAATTTGCAATTCCACACCCACTTCCAGAGAATGTCCCATCTTTTCAGCTTCATCAGCTAAGGATTCTTCTGGTTTTGATTCAGCATGTGTACCTTCCTTTGTTGCCTGTTGGGTGGCTGAAGGTTTTGCTAGTGCTTGTTTAGGTGGTTCAAATTTTGCAACCTTGTCTTTTAGATGAGCGGCATTCCCAGCTCTCACTGTAACCTTGTCTTCATGGGTTTTTGAGGCTGTGGGATACTGACGCTAAGTCAGGGTCAATTCTTGTCCTTGTAGGACTGTAAACTCATCCGCGAGAGATCCCTGTTTTTTGAGTGCGTCTTGCAAGTCTCTTCTCAGGGAATTTATCTGCATGCTTTGCTTTCTCTGAGCTTGCTTCCACATTTTTATTGCATTGTGAAGCACTATGAACTTCTTTGCTTGGGCCACAGTTACTTGTTTCAGTTTCTGGACCTTCTTGTGCTCCCTTTTGTGCCGCGTCACCTGGGTTCTAAGCTTGGCCTTTAGCGTTGCTTTGGTGATGCTCAGGGTAGCCTTCAGTTTCTCATGCTGCTTTGCGGGGACATACTGGGTAATCAGACGTTCCTGCAGCACTTGAATTTCTTTAACAGCCTGCAGATTGTCTTCCTGCAGAGTTCGCTGCTTCTCCTCGGCCTTCTCGAGGTGCGTACGCAGACCTTGCAGTTGGTTCTGCAGTCGGTGCTCTGCTTCAAACTTCTCACCTTCCAAAAGTCTATTTATTTCTTTAAGCTCGTGCAGCTTTTCATTTTTTTCCTTGACATCGTTTGTCAAATTAAAATTTTCTTCTTTGAGTTTTAATTTTTTTCTTTGTAATCTTAAATTTTCTCCTTTTTCAGTCTCTGTACTATTCAGGGCCTCCTTGCAGTCCTCCTTCCATTTACGCACATCTGCTTTGAGAATGACAGTCTCCTGGCATGAGACTTCCTTCTCTAGGTTGAGGGTCTGAAGATCCTTCTGGGAGACTTGGAGATCTGTATTAAGATTGACATTTGTTTCTTTAGAAATGTCCAGCTCCTCAGTGAGACTGTGTAGTTCCTTTCTGGAAACTTCCAGATCTGTGCGGCAGCTGTTGGTCTCATGATGTGAGGCATCCAGTGCTCTGCGGAGTGTCTGAACCTCTTTCTGAGATATTGTACGTCCACCTCTGTCCGGACATTGTTGACCTCCTGTTGTGAGGCATTCAGCTCTACGCGAAGAGTGTGAACCTCTTGCTGAAAGACTGTCATCTGCTTTAGTGCCTCCTCATACTTCCGCTTCAGCTTAGTCATCATTTTTTCAGATTGGCTTTGCTTTTCATCCATTCCGGAAATAGTAGCATTTGCAGTATCTAGCTCAGTCTTGAGATCATCCAATTCTGTTCCAGATTCAGAGTACATTGCGAGCACCGTCTTGTGTAACTCAGCATTATCTTCTCTCTCAAGTTTCAATTGTTCTCGAAGTAGATCACAGTCACGCCTGGCAATTTTCAGGGTGTCTTCAGGGCTGGTCAAGGGATCGTCACTCACTGGTTCCGGCTCCGCTTCCCTGGGATGACTGGTTGAGGGTTCCTCACTGTTGGCACCGGACAGACACTTCTTTGGGGTACACAACTTCTGCCTTGGGCCCTCTGGATATTCGGTTATCTGCGGGACGAATTCTCCATTTTCTCTAGGCTGCAGGGCATCTCGGTCCTCCTTTTTCTCCACAGGATCTGCGGACGTGTCTGTTCCTTCCACGGTACATGAAGAACCGCTTTTCTTTTTTCGCCTTTTTGTTTTGGATGACACCGTCCCTTCAGGGATACTGGGGTCTCCATCTTCATTTGAAATTTTAGCAGCGTCACTGGATCCACCCGGCTTTTCTTGCAACAGTAATAGCTGACAGAAATATTGGGTGATCTGCTGCTCCCGCTCTGTCTCCTGCTGATCATATTCGTCAAAGGGAGCAGTCTTTTCGGTTCGTGCCGAGTTCAGGCACCCCCACCATTCTTGGGGTGTTTTGTGGCTGTGACTCGGTTCGGGTTCCCCGTATGAGATGTCTTCCTCTTTATTGGACTGGAAGGGCCACTCTTCCGTGGGGTAGGGTTCATTACAGGAACGCTGCATCTTGTCCTCCATTTTTAGGCTATCAGGTGTAATTTTCTTCCTGACCTCAGGAGGCACTATTGCAGCTGTTCCACTGTATTTGCTAGAACCCCCAATTTTGGTAGTCCTACAGGTGGGCATATTTTGCTTATAGAGGTCGTAGCTCTCACAGGCATCTCTGTTGGGTAAGTTTTACAATATCAGCAGTACTGTGCATGCATTTTCTCTCATCAGGTATACAAGATGTGCAGTTGCTAGGTAAAAACGTCTATTTGCTTTACACCATTTACTTGCTAGGGGTAATCTCTCATTAGGTATGCTGAATGTGTAGTTGATAGGTAAAAACTTCTGTTTGCTTTACACCATTTACTTGCTAGGTGCAATCTCTCTGCTTCAGCCAAATAATGTGGTTTTCTGCTTGAGTTCAGTCTCAACTTTGGGTATTATGACATTCACTCTTCATACTTTGGGATACCTTTTATACCGTTCAGCAATTCCTTTTTTTCTAGTAGGCAATTTTACCCTCAGCACTTGTTTACTGAAAATTCCCCTGCTTCAGCACAGTCTTGCATCAATTTTCAAAATTTTCTGCATATACTCCATTCACAACTGGTAGTCCTATGCGGTGTGGCAGCCTTTACTTGCAGAATCAGTACCGCTCATGGGTCACCATCTGTATTCACTGCTTCAGCTAAACATTTGAAAATAACAAACGCCTATCCCTTTCAAGGGCTAACTCACTTCTTGAACCCTGACTATGGCTGGAAGGCAAACCCCCTATTTCAATGACCATATTACACTTTATTGTGATAGGCAAATAAGGTTTTACCTGCTTCAGCAGTCTCTCTCTCTCTCCTCTTGGGATTGGGGAAAAGAGTCCTTCTGTGGTTTTGTAAGTTTCAGTGCAGTGGTGTGTATCACTTTAACTCTGATCTCTGCTGCATGAGATTTTTATTTTTTTTTAAGTTGCTCAGACTGTTTGTAGGCAAAAAAAATCTCCGGTTCTTTCTAACTTCAAAGACCACCTCTCATCCCACTTCTGACACCATATGTAGGTGGACGCTCACAGAGGTATGCAAGGGAGACTGATTATAGTGAAATTAAATAAGCCTTTTATTGCGCCTGTTTCCTTAACATCAGGAAACCATCCAAATAAGGGGTAAACAAAGCTTCTATTCACTTGGGAGTATTTCTAGTGAAATACTATGCAGTTCACAACTCCCTTAGATAAGCATGTCTCCCAGCCCCAAACATATAGCAGATATAAGAAGTCTCATAAATGAAAGTCTTATCTGTTCCTTATGGTTTGGAGGGATAATCTTCTCTGTCCCTGGTTCAGCTCCCTTTTCCTCAGGGTCTGTCAGCGTTCAGGTTTAGAAGTTTCCCCTGTGTCTTGAAAGCAGCTCTGCTGTTTCTTCTGGCAGGGCTCAAGACTGTTTGTCTCCAAGTTCAGCTCAGGTGTGAGCTAAGGAGTCTCACTTCCTGTCTCAAAAGACAGGCTTTTCTAAGCCATCTAATCAGGCAGGTGGTGTTTGTTAATTGACTACTAGCAGTTAACCACCACACTGCTGGATTAGAGGCACATTACCTGAACAGGGATAACTCCCCTGTTACACCATCCTCCCTCTCAATCGTCAGGATGCGGAGTAAGCACCGCAGGAGAAGTAGATGAGATGGTTATCCTGCTGTCAGTGTTAACTCCTTGTTGAGTCCTTTGCCTGACACCAGTAGAATGGCACCTACGCACAATCCACTCAGCGTGAGGCGCGTCACTAGTGGCGTCACGGGAGCAGGACTTAAGACCAATCTTCACAGTGATACACTTGGGAATATATGGGTGATTGGGATATGAAGGTGATACACTTGGGAATCTATGGAGGTGTTGGGATATGAAGGTGATACACTTGGGAATATATGGGGGTTGGGATATGAGGGTGATACACTTGGGAATATATGGGGTGTGGGATATGAAGATGATACACTTGGGAATATATGGGGGTTGGGATATGACGGTGATACACTTGGGAATATATGGGGGTTGGGATAAGAAGGTGATACACTTGGGAATATATGGGGGTTGGGATATGAAGGTGATACACTTGGGAATATATGGGGGTTGGGATATGAGGGTGATACACTTGGGAATATATGGAGGTGGGATAACAAGGTGATACACTTGGGAATATATGGGGGTTGGGATATTAAGGTGATACACTTGGGAATATATGGGGGGTTGGGATATGAGGGTGATACACGGGAATATATGGGGGTTGGGATAGGAAGGTGATACACTTGGGAATATATGGGGGGTTGGGATATGAGGGTGATACACGGGAATATATGGGGGTTGGGATATGAAGGTGATACACTTGGGAATATATGGGGGTTGGGATAAGAAGGTGATACACTTGGGAATATATGGTGGTTGGGATATGAAGGTGATACACTTGGGAATATATGGGGGTTGGGATAAGAAGGTGATACACTTGGGAATATATGGTGGTTGGGATATGAAGGTGATACACTTGGGAATATATGGGGGTTGGGATATGAGGGTGATACACGGGAATATATGGGGGTTGGGATATGAAGGTGATACACTTGGGAATATATGGGGTTTGGGATAAGAAGGTGATACACTTGGGAATATATGGGGGTTGGGATATGAAGGTGATACACTTGGGAATATATGGGGGTTAGGATATGAAGGTGATACACTTGGGAATATATGGGGGTTGGGATAAGAAGGTGATACACTTGGGAATATATGGGAGTTGGGATAAGAAGGTGACACACTTGGGAATATATGGGGGTTGGGTATGAGGGTGATACACTTGGGAATATATGGGGGTTGGGATATGAGGGTGATACACTTGGGAGTATATGGGGGTTGGGATATGAGGGTGATACACTTGGGAATATATGGGGGGTTGGGATATGAGGGTGATACACGGGAATATATTGGGGGGTTGGATATGAGATGGTGTTATAATTGGGAATATATGGGCGTTGGGATAAAACGTTGATACACTTGGGAATATATGGAGGGGGGTGGGAAAAGAAGGGGATTCAATTGGGAAAAATCCCTGGTTCAGGTAAATTACATATTAATTTGGGATTTCTGCTTTATGACTTTACTATTTGACCCAAACCCGTCCCCATTTATTTGCCTGAACTGGACACAAGAATCCATCACTCCGGGCAGGGCTGGCTTTTGCAGATGTGGGCCCCAGTGCGATATCCAGTGTGTGGCTCCCTGTCTCATGTAATCACTACTATCATTCGTGCCCATGAAACGTGTGGCAAGGGACTGATAATAGTGATTAGTGAGCGCATAATAAAATATTTATACCTCCTTTTCCCTTCTCGTTCTCTCTCCTCTCTCCCTCTCCCCCTTTCTCCCCCTCTGTCTCTCTCTCAATCTCTCTCCCTCTCTTCTCTACCTCCTCTCTCCTCTCTCTATCACTCCATCTCTCTCCCTCATTCTTCTTTCTCTCCCTCTCTCTCTCTCCATCTCTCTCCCTCTCTTCTCTACCTCCTCTATCTATCACTCCATCTCTTTGTCCCTTCTCTCTCTCTCCCTCTCTTCTAACTCTCTGCTCTCCGCTCTCACTCTCGCTCTCTCCATCCCTCTCTCCCTTCTCTCTTTCTCCTCTTCCTCTCTCCCTTTCCCCCTTCTCCTCTCTCTCTCTCTCTCTCTCTCTCTCTCTCTCTCTCTCTCTCTCTCTCTCTCTCTCTCTCTCTCTCTCGTTTTCTCTCTTTCTCTCTCTCTCTCTCTCTTCCCCTCTCCTCTCCCTCTATCTTCCCCTCTCCTCTCCCTCCTCCCCCAGGCCAGGGAAGCTCAGGGGAGTGGGGGGTACTCCTCAGACAGCACAACAGCTGTGGGTGAGACAGAGCTGAACCCACAGTTGTTGTGGAAGAACACGCGGTCGGGAAACAGTGGGGGTAGCCAGTCCCCTCCGCTCCAAAACATCGGACACCCTCCCACACTGATCCTGCACTAGACTGCAGCCCAGCGCCAGCAGGATCCCACGTGAAGGCTTAGCAGAACTCTACCACTGGCCCAGCAACTTTCCCAGAAGTTCCTGCCAGTGCCGGCAGCAGTCGGGCGCCAGAGCAGGCCAGCCCTTTTGCAGCCGCACGAGTACCACCTGCCAGAAGACATCTCTTTCTCTTGTTGACGTATTTTCCATGGTTTTGGATGTAGTTGACGTCTTAGCAATGATCTATATAGTGTCATCACAACCGCCTCCTCTAGCTATACACCTTGGCACTGGGCTTCTCCTCCCGTCTCCGTAACGCGTCTAACAGTGTAGGCCAGTGTTTCCCAACTCCAGTCCTCAGGGAACCCCAACAGGTCAGGTCTTAAGGATATCCCTGCTCCAGCACAGGTGGGTCAATCAGCGGCTCAGTCATTTTGACTGAACCACCTGTGCTGGAGCAGGGATATCCGTGAGGCCTGACCTGTTGGGGTTCCCTGAGGACTGGAGTTGGGAAATACTGGTGTAGGCCATCAAACCTGACATCTCCCAGATGCCTTTGCTCCTGGGTGGTTGTTTCCATCATGTTCCTTCATCATGATAATCCCAACATTAAACCTTTACAATTCTCCGGCTTTCATTTCAGTTGTATCCGTCCCTGCTAATCTACCCGCGTCGCCATGTTTTTAAAGGGCGCATGAAATCAATGCATCACTCGATCAATATGCCTCCTTAACACGGGCAATAAATTAAGTGGGAACTATTGATATTTTCTGACCAAGCTTTTAAAAATTTGCATAGCGATGATAATTAGTCTCTGGGGACGGGAAATATCTATTGCGGTTTTAATGATCACAACTGGTGTTGGTTGGTTTTTCCGCTGACTTTCACAAAGGAGGATGAAGAGCCCGTAACTTATGTTAAAGGTCCAAGCCCTCTATTATTTCCCTCCTACCTTTAATTTTATAGATGGCCTTTACTTTTCATTTGTATCCTGCCCATACACTTCATTGTCACATCTCAACTTAGATTGCAAGCTCTGACGGCAAGGGCTTCTTTTCCTAATGTGACTTTTATGTCTGTAGAGCTTATTCCTATTATTTTGTCACCTGTATTTTGTCGGCTGTAAAGCACAATGACTTGGATGGCGCTAAGCAAATAAGGATAGAATTGCATACATACACATACGTTTTTCTTACCTTTTCAGAGGTGTTCATTAAAAATATTAAAATGTGCGCAGTTTGGAGAAGAGAAGGGAGAGGGGGATATGATAGAAGCTCGTATATAAAGGGTTAATATGTACAACTTAGAGGGGAGAAAGGAGAGGGGGATATGAGAGAAACTGTCACATGTATAAAGGGTTAATATGTGCAGCTTAGAGGGAGAAGGGAGAGGGGGGTATGAGAGAAACTGTCACACGTATAAAGGGTTAATATGTGCAGCTTAGAGGGGAGAGGGGGATATGAGAGAAACTGTCACATGTATAAAGGGTTAATATGTACAGGAGGGAAGCATGTCTCAGAGAGAGAGAAGAGCTAGAACAGATATCATTCTCTGACGCTGGAGGGTGGGAGGGTCGGGGGAAATGTGAGGAAGTACTTCTTCACTGAAAGGGTGGTGGATCAATAGAACAGCCTCCCAGCAGAGGTGGCAGGGGGCTAATGCAGGTTAAATACTAAATATGAAAGAAAAGAAAAAATGACATAGACTCTGAGGTTGTACAGCAGACACGGAGCCAATTAGTGCTTATCCGCCGCAGGTTAAATGTTTCGATATTTCTGTTTCTAAAAATATTTTTTGACGGAGCTCCTAAGTAAAGACGGACTAATGAACTCATTGTGAAATGTTCCTCAGCCAATCTGGGGTGGCTGCATCTCTTCAATGCAGTAGTGTGCCATTAGATGATAGTTGTGACATCATACATTCCAGTGATGTCACCCACTGATTCTTGTGCCGTTTCTGTGCCTGGGGAGAGGCGACTATATAATATAATTGGACGAAAACGTAGAATAAAAAAAACAACGCGCTACAGAGAGTACCTGCTTTTCTTGCTATTCCTATTATTGCTATTATTCAACAATGCCTTTACTTCGACTATTGTCTCTCTCTGTCTCTCTCTCTCTCTCTCTCTCTCTCTCTCTCATTCTATACTTTATTACCAACGTCTTATTTTTTAATTTGAAAAATATATAATAAATTACACACACACACACACACACACACACACACACACACACACACACCACTGCAAACCTGTAGCTCCCGGCAGCACGGACCACCATACACACACAAAGTGTGCGTCACGTGCACGCGCGTTCGCACAGGAACGCGCCCGCACCTACTATAGAACAAGCCTTACTTTTGGTAGTCATCTTGGTCTTTTGATATCTCTTGGAATCCAGTTGAGCACATTTATATTGTGCATATATATATTTTTATATATAGGGTATACATATATATATATATATATTGTTACTAGATGTGGTTATGACCCTCGGAGCACAGAAATAATCAGACGTCCAGCACCGAGCGCTTCGGTTTGGCAGCGGTCGGCCGCAGGTGATGGTGGTATTTGACACAATGACTTTTAGAAGAGCCGAGCGTTTAAGGTGGAAGAAATAAAAGCAAAGAGGCTGTAATCAGAAGCCCTCATCAGATCCCCCCCGGCTCTCCCAGCTAAGTGGCAACTGCAGAAATTGCTTCGGATCTGATCCAACGTCCCCTTCTCTTAGTGAAATAAACATTAAAGTTACAGTTCTTCGTTCGCAGTGAGGATTTTACAAGGGATTTTATTTGGTGTGTAATCTGTGTGCGGGTTTTTCACAGCTGTGCAAGGAGTTTAACAGGAACGACACCCATAATTATTTGTGTGTGGTATATATATATATATATATATATATATATATATATATATATATATATATATATATATACACATACCACACGCAAACATTTATGTATATTATATATTTTATAAATAATCATGTATATATAGTGTGTGTGCGTGCGCACGTGTGTGTAATTTAAGTATCATTTTACACTACCAGATTTCAAGAACGGGTGAGATTTGCCTTTTGGAACACTTAGGTACATTGTATAACGCTGCTCCATAGAGCAGGGGGCGGTAAACTCCAGCCCTCCAGGGCCACCAACAGGTCAGGTTTTAGGGATTTCCCTGCTTCAGCAGCGGTGGCTCAATCAGTTCCTGCTTCAGCACCGGTGGCTCAATCAGTCCTTACTTCAGTGCAGGTGGCTCAATCAGTCCCTGCTTCAGCACAGGTGGCTCAATCAGTGGCTCAGTCTTTGACTGAGCCACTGATTGAGCCACCTGTGCTGAAGCTGGGATATCCTTAAAAGCTGAACTGTTGGGGGGTCCTGAGGACTGGAGTTGAGCCCCCTGCCTTAACATGTTTCCTGGAGAACTGGATTTCTTCATGTGGTACCTAGAACCCGTTTCCCAAAGCTTCCCCCCGACATATGAAGGCGAGAACCCCCAAGGCTCCTTTCGTTCCCTCTGATCATTACAACGAGACCAGTTCCCGCGTTCCTCCACGAAAGCAAAACCAACTGCCCCCAATGTAACCGCAGGATCTGGGGGGGGGGGGGATTGGAGCCACGTTTCTTCTCACCTGTGCTGTAATTAGTGGCCCTGCAGTTTTCCAGCCACTGATTTGACTTTCTTTGGGTTACTCTTCCTAGACAATTTAGGCACGGTGCTAAACTCCAACCCAGATCCACAGAAGGGAGCCACGCTTTCATAGGAACAGGTAAGGAATCTGGAA
This sequence comes from Ascaphus truei, assembly GCF_040206685.1. Lineage (NCBI taxonomy): Eukaryota > Metazoa > Chordata > Amphibia > Anura > Ascaphidae > Ascaphus > Ascaphus truei. The sequence continues at coordinate 24,908,734 of NC_134501.1, read as the reverse complement.
ACTTAGAGGTGTTCTCCCCCCAAAAAACAACACCGTTCATTGTATAGCACTGACGAGTATCTCTGGTTACTTCCCCACAGCTCTGTAGAGGGAATTGTATTGTATTGTATGTCTTTATTTATATAGCGTCAAAAGTATACTCAGCGCTTCACAAAGTATACAATACAGGGAATGAATACAGTACAGGGAATATAACATCAAGGGTGCCCACAATGATGTGACGTAAAATGCCATAGGATTGGGAGTAAAGGTGGGCTACTGCGTGGCACCCTTTTCTGGGTGCATAGTCTACACCAGGGGTCCTCAAGCCCCCCCAACAGGTCAGGTTTTCAGGATATCCCTGCTTCAGCACAGGTGACTCAATCAGTCCCTGTTACAGCAACAGTGGCCCAATCAGTCCATGCTTCAGCACAGGTGGTTCAATCAGGTCGAAGGCGGAGCCATCTGCGCTGAAGTTGGGAAATCCTTAAAATCTGACTTGTTTGGGGGGGGGTTCTTGAAGACTGGAGTTGAGATCCCCTGGTTTAACGCTTTCCCTACCAGGGAACCGCTGTGCATAAGATAATGTGATTGCCGCCATAAGATAAGATAATTGGTTGCAGTTGACTTTGGCGTTTCTCTAGCAGTAACCCTACTCCTCCTGTGCAGTGCTTCAACCAGGAAAGGGGAATTGACTTCTGGCTTATACAGTACAGAACGTTAGAAAATAACCAGGCAGATGGAGGATTGTTGTAGCCGTAATGAAAATATTGATTTTAATTTCCTCGTTTCCTACCCCAGGGTGGATTCAGTCCACGGTCCCACCAGGTACAAAGCAAGTGTAATAGGATGCTCAGCAAACAGGCCAGGTGCCCAGCTTTCAGATTGCAAGCTCACTGGTCTACCTTGTGCACTTTTGGGGAAGCCGCGCAGGGTTTCATGGCGCCTATCCTACACATTCCTAAGGCGCCTTGGCTGTATGTGCTATCCTTACTCTGCTGTTCTGTTCCAGCATTCCAGCCGAGCCTGGTCCATCCACCTTCTCCCAGCCCCGGCTGATCTCAGGGGCAGGAGGCAGGAACAGAAAACCAAACAGAGCACGATCCCAGTCACCGAGATTTATTACCCTGGGCCCTGTTGCTGTAACATCTTGCTCTGTTATTTTTAAGGATATTACCGCCTGACAACAGGGTGGGATCAGATGTCTGCGTGGTTCACCAAGGAAGTAAATCACGGAGAATTGAATGGGTGACAGCTGGAGAGCTCAAGCTGCAGCCTTCCACCAATATGTATGAACTCATGGCCAGGCCAAGTTCAGGTACTGGGCCTTCTTAGAGATCTGAGTATAATGTATCCAGATCTTGTGTCTCAGGGTCATTGTGTCATTGTGCTGTGCTCACAGTATGTCCAGTCTACGTGTGATTTTGTGTGTGTCAGTACAAGGAGTTACATGGGACGTATTTAATTCGGTGGACTATTTTCTTGTCTGTGTCAAATACTCATCTAGGTAGGAAGTGGCACTAAATGTCCCCGTCCGATGTAAAATTCTTAAATGAACAGCTGCAAGGGGAAAGTGACGCATTAAGCGAACATTTCCGCACGCTAATGCACAGGAGGAGATGTACTAAGCCCAGCGATACCTGCCATTTAAAGCTGCAAACCAAGCAACATCCTACATGTGTTTTTTATTTTTATAAATCAGTTCTGTATTATGAGAAAATAGTTGGAGCATTTTTTTAAACAACTACGAATTACATTTTAACGTATTATAATGTAACAAGCATTTTTTGTTTCTATAGCAACCATTTCCAAAGTCACATCCCCTTCCTCTTCTGAAACAGGCTCTGGCACATCCCTTTTTGCCCTCTCTCTAGCAGTGCACCAATTGTATCTAGTGCCTCCCTGGTCACATGATCTTCCCCACAGAACTCTGCATCTTTGGTCCTCTTCTGCTGCACTGACAGCCATTTAGTGAACCCCCGAGCCGAATCTTCGCCGATCGATCACAGGAGAACGGATCGATCTGAAACTGAGCTAATTACTTATCATTGTGAGGATTTTATTGATGCGCATATTAAAGGGGAAAAAAAACTTTTTTTAAATGGCAGCTTGAACTGCTGCTTTAAGCATATTGTGTATACTGAGAGGGAGAAAATCGGTCTTCTACTGCATATGTAATGCCATTCTGTATGACAGTACTGAGTACCTTTATACACTTCTAATGCAGCATATTTGGGTCTTTGTATCAAACTCTCTCAGCTGCAAAACTGGTCCACACAAAAACCCTACAGATTTATCAAAGATGAAAATTGCCATTGTGGTCATTCTTGTTCCAAAGGATTGTGGGATTGGGACACAAGATTAGCTGGGTTTAAGATGTCGATCTATGACCCCAGAAGTGAAGCCAGCGCTGTGTATACTTCAAAGGTTTCCCCCGGCTTTAATCAACTGGCAAAGCCAACTGCAAGACTGAGTTACTATGGCATGGGACCATCATGTGTAAACTGTGCCGCCGTTCTGCAGAGAGACGGAGACATGAAAAGCCTCAGAGATGGTGACTTGTGCAGTATTTGCATATCTCTCCTCTTAGCAGGCGACCTGTGAGGCCTGAGCCGGCCAATGCACCGTCCATGAGAGAGGTCAAAGAGAAAAGCCCCCCCCCCAAAGGAGTTAGCGTACATCAAACAGCAACAACGGACCCCCACCCCCCGCGCCCCTCTGTGGGGAAGGATGGATAGGTTGAGACTGGGGGTTAGAGACCCCGCACGCCAATACTTGCCCAAGTGTGTGTCTTGTGCTTCCGTGTCGATGTTTTCTGGTGCCCCCAAACCAACAGGAGGGTCCCGCAGGGGGGATCAACTCCAGTCTTCCAGCACCCACCCCCCAACAGATCAGGTGTTAAGGATATCCCAGCTTCAGCACAGGTGGCTCAATCAGTGGCTCAGTCGAAGACAGCTACTGATTGAGCCACCTGTGCTGAAGCAGGGACTGATTATGCCACCTGAGCTGAAGCAGGGATGGATTGAACCACCTATGCTGAAGCAGGGACTGATTGAACCATCTGTGCTGAAGCAGGGACTGATTGAACCACCTGTGCTGAAGCTGGGATACCCTTAAAGCCTGTTGGGGAGGGGGGGGTACAGCAGGAGTGGAGTTGAGCTCCCCTGCAATAGAGGACAAACATCGGCTGCCACTGCAAGAGGGTTCCTATCATTGCTTTGGGTGCCATCCAGCTGATAATTGTTTCCAGCATCCCGTCCCCTGGGGTGGCTGCACGTACATTATGTATAATAACAGGCTGTGTTTCTGCCATTCTCCGTGAGCTCTGGAATCCGGGAGCCCTCTGTGAACACGACAATTACTGGGGTAAACCTCAGCGCATTTTTGAACTGCCTGTCCCTCGCTACTCGGCGCGGCTGCGGGTTTAATCTTACATGTTACCGTGTTGTCGGTCCAAACACAACATATAAAACAAGAAGCCAATTTCACAGCCCCGGTTCACATTTTGGCGCGCTCCTACTTTTCCCCCCGCTCGAAAATCATTCGGTGTCATTTTTAAATCCTTTGCATTTCTTTCATCTCCACCGTATCTAGGATTTAAGGCGTAAGAGGGGCCTTTGTTAACATCCTCTCAAGCAGCAAAGGCTCAAGACCCCTCAACAGGTCAGGTTTTCAGGATATCCCTGCTTCAGCACAGGTGGCTCAATCAGAGTCTCTGTCAAAGACTGAGCCTCTGATTGAGCCACCTGTGCTGAAGCAGGGGCTGATTGTGCCACCAGTGCTGCAGCAGGGACTTCCTGAAAACCTGACCTGTTTGTTGGGGGCTTGAGGACTGGAGTTGAGAACCTCTGGGCTAATGTTTTAAAACCCCAAAACTTATACTGATCTGAGTGCGGTCTTCCTTTACCGGACGTGAGAATGGTAATGTTGTTCTATTATTATTATTAGAGACTGGCGCCTGTTGATGTTTTTGAGTACATTGAGTGCAAGCTGAAATTTGTTTCTTTATATATATATATATATATGTATGTATATATATATATATATATATATATATATATATATATATATATATATATATATATATATATATATATATATATAATGGTATAGCCTATCCCATAGCCTCTTTTGCATGCCCAGTTAAAATCAACCCCACACTGATGAGACCCATCAAGGTCGAAACAGCTGTCTGTGGATGTTTTTCTGGGTATGCACCTTAACCGTGGCTGTGACCATGCAGCAAGCTTAAGCCTATAGGGAACCATGTTAAAAATGGTTATTGAGGCAAAAAGTGACACTGTGTGCTCATTTGCATGTCATTTCCCAGAATCCCTTGCTGCAGTGGAAGTGCTGTATGCTGGGTGATAATGGGGAAAGGTGGGGTTGCAGACCTGCCTAAGACATGCAGATGAGCATACAGTTATATTTGCATATTTGCTTTCCTGTGGAGGGTTTTTGTCACTTTTTTTACTCACCATAACTTAACTCTATGTATGTATGTATGTATGTATGTATGTATGTATGTATGTATGTATGTATGTATGTATGTATGTATGTATGTATGACAATAAATCAGTCCTGTAGTACTAGATAATAGTGACTGTTTGTTTTTGTTTTGTTTTTAAATTCAACTCTTAATGCCATTATAATGAGTTTTAATATACTTTAATGAGAGTTAATATACTGAGCATCCTTTGATTTGTTTGTAGCCCACCTCCCCAGCAACACTGCAACACTTTCCTGTTTGTGATACTTTGTTGCCAATGTTCCCAGCAGTTTGAGCTGCAAACTGTAACATTTTTCAAAGTTACTGTAGTAATATCCGGATACATTGTAGCTGCTGAGTTACACTGACTGAAGGATTGATTGAAACTGACAGGCGGCCATTTAGTTAGGCACACAATCAGGATTTGACAGATTTCTAACAGCAGCACCAGATTGCCAGCTTAGGTAAAAATGTAGAATTATACATTGTTACATGCTTTACATATAAAAATAAGAAGGAAAATAAGAATCATTTTGATTCACAGAGGCTTCTGGGAGATGGAATTCTTGGCTGAAAATATATTGATATATACTTTTACACACCGCATTTTCTACACTTATGTCACAATTAAGTAAGACTCACAAATCATTTTTAAGGCCCAAGGAGGTAATATTACTAGCCCCAAGTCACCCAGAGCTGCCCTCAATTCAGCATGGCTGCCATTTTTAATCCCCGTTGGGTCTCAGCACAGATAGCGTCTAGTTACTGCAGTCTGGAGGGCAAAATGTTGTCTCAAAGTCGTTATTTTGTCGCAAATGCCACTTAAATATACCTGTGCTGTGTCTAACTATTAACCTTAACTGTGCCATTTTCGGGTATGTCCGCATCCGCCTGCGACGAGCTGAGGGGTTTTTGGAGTAAGTGGGAGGAGTTGGGGCGGAGTCACATTTGTTTTTTGGCGTTCGCCAAATTGTACAAGAGTAGAAATACGTCATAAATATGTTGTGTTCCAGACCGAAAAAAATGCTACTTTTTGGACACTCCTGCGTCAGCGCACACGCACCCCTTGTTACATTGAACCCCCGTGTTTCAAAGTCTCCTGGCTGCAAAATTGTCCCAAAAAGTGGGGCCATAAACAAAACACCAGATTTATCAAAGTAAAAAAAAACTGTTGCAAGAACTTGATGCTACTCGTTTTGCAGCCCGCAAACGTTGATAAACTCCTTAAATCTTGATATTGAAGCTTACATACAGGCATACCCCGCATTAACGTACGCAATGGGACCGGAGCATGTATGTAACACAGGCATACCCCGCATTAACGTACGCAATGGGACCGGAGCATGTATGTAAAGTGAAAATGTACTTAAAGTGAAGCACTCCCTTTTCCCCACTTATTAATGCATGTACTGTACTGCAAACGTTATATACGTGCATAACTGATGTAAATAAGGCATTTGTAACTGGCTCTATAGTCTCCCCGCTTGCGCACAGCTTCGGTACAGGTAGGGAGCCGGTATTGCTGTTCAGGATGTGCTGACAGGCGCATGCGCGAGCTGCCGTTTGCCTATTGGGCGATATGTACTTACTCGCGAGTGTACTTAAAGTGAGTGTACTTAAACCGGGGTATGCCTGTACTTGGCCGCCATAGAATTCTCAATCTCAATTGTTATCAGATATGACCAGAAAACTTCTCTTTGGTGTTACCGGGGGTCTTCCCCGATTTGGGGGGTCCCCATTTGTTTGGTCTGTTCAACCCACATTGCTTGAACTCATCCTCGATGTGTTGCTGCACTTCTCTGGCCACGGAAGGGTCTCTACGTGTCCGATTTTTCTGCGGCGCGCTGGTCTCTCTTCCCGGGGTTCCATCTGCCTTCATTCTTGACTCGCGTCAACGCCAGAGTTTCCGTGGCCTGTTACTTACGCCCCCCCTCCCTTCCAATCTACTCCACCGCGACCCGCATCTGTCAGCGCGGCGTCTGCCATTACACGCCGCGCTCTGCACTTCCAAAGTACGCTTTCAGCGGCAGCGGGGGATGAAAAAAATAGAACCATATTTTGGTATCGACCCCAAAGTGCCGTGTTGACTTCCAGCGCCATGACCTCACGCTCAGGAGAAAATGGAAATATCCAGCGTTGCCCGCGATTAGACGCTGCCCTTCCTGACAGACGCGGTGATATAAATGCACATAAATTGAATTCCTTCTTGAGAAGGAAATCTGAATACCTTTTGCAGCGTTTTAGCAAATCATCCCCAGGTTTTATGGCAAGACTTCAAGGAGCAGCAGGAACGGGATCCCTCTCCCACCCGCCCCCCGCCCCCCCCCTACTCCATGGCACCACATCTGCAACAGGAGGATATGGAGAGCGCGGAGACCGCCAACAATAACAGGGGCGGCTTTATGGGGGATTCAGGATGGATTTTTATTAAACTCGCGTAAAGGGATTTGAAGATGGGATTTGGAGTCTATCAGCCACTAGGATTCTGCAGAGGCCCCCAGCGCTATAAGGGGTGACCCCCCCCCCCCCGTCCCAAGACAAGGCCAGAGATAGATTGCTTGGTAATATCGCTTGTCTGGCGGTCTGTGCTGCATATTCCTATATGTGTGGTGTGCAAGAGCTTTGCAAATGTAGACGTTATAATGCAGGGAATTGCAATGCAGTAAGTGCATGAAATAGGCAAACGTAAGACTGCCAAAGCATCCCCTGCCCTGCAGAGCTGACAATCTAAGTGGGATGTGGGGAGATTTGCAGAGACAGTAGAAGAAGGTGCAAATGCTTTGGGCACCTCGTGGTTATAAGGGCTTCTGGCTGAATAGGGGTTAATAGTTATTAATCTTATTTCATTCTATTTTCTATTGTTACTATTTTTATTTTGGCACCCTGATCATATTCCTAAATCCTCCAGTACAGGGCGGGGCCAACTCCAGCCCTCAAGGGCCACCAACGGGTCAGGTTTTAAGGATATTTCAGCACAGGTGGTGCAGTTGAAGACTGAGCCACTGATTGAGCCACCTGTGCTGAAGCAGGGATATCCTTAAAACCTGACATGTTGGTGGCCTTTGAGGACTGCAGTTTATCCCTGCTCTAGCAGTTTTCCTGTTTTGGAAAAATACTGATGTAATATATATATATTTTACTAAGATTATTTGAAACGAGGCACAGCTGTGACCCAATAATAGCTAACACAAAGTGTATCCTTTGCGATTTCAGCTGATGTGTTACAGTATGTTGAGTTAGAAGCAATGTGCTAAATGGCTAAGTGCTTTCACATTATTGGTGCTGTAATACATAATACGAAGTGGTCCTGCACCATTAACCCCTGGATGGCTGAGTTGCAGGCCCATGTTTCGCTGCCAGGGTTGCTGGAATGGTTGAACTTGGCTGAATCTGTTATTGGAACTTCCACCTTTAATAAAAAAAGGCAGACTCCACGTAAAGGAGCAGGGGGAGAAACAGGGGGTCTCCAGAGCGGGGCTGCCTTCATTTCAGTTCCGCGGACCCTCTGCCTCCATAGATATTTAATCCTCAAGGGGAGACAAAATGGTGTCCATATCTCCTGTGTTACACCGACCAATAGGAATCCGCAATGCCATCCGTCATGGCTTCTGATTGGCCCACGGACATAGGGATTTAAATACCAGGAAGCAACCTGGGGCACCTCTTATATATGTTGGGCACCCGAGGATACCAAGAGCTGAAATAACGGGGTTCAGCTCCGGAAACCCCCTGTTTCCACACCCACGTAACAAAAAGAGGAGAGTTTGAACCAGATCAAGTATTTTGCAGCCTTGTGATATCATGGATGATGACGCAAAGGGGAGCGAGATCAGACCAATGGGAGAAATGGGAACGTGGCCGTGTGGGGTCATTGGACGGACCTGTATCGGAGTTATCCGTGCAGAGCAGGTGGGATATAAGGGGTGATGTATTAACGTGTAGAAAATCTACTTCAATGTTCCAGTAATTGGTTCTGGAGAAATGTAGGCTGTGATACCCGGTCCATCTCCGGGGTTCCTCGTAGATGAAATTGTAGTCTACAGAACTTTCCAAACCTCATAGGTCCACGTGAAGAAGACACCTATAGTATGAGGTTTGGAAGGAGCTGTACACTACAATTTCTACAACAAAGTCCAATGTTTGAGCCTCTACACCAGCGCCCCCCTCCCCTCATTATCACACTGTGCCCCCCCTTCTAGGAAATATATGTCCCCCGAACCCCTAGTGAATAAACCTTATTGGCGACCCCTCAGACTGTCGTTAACACTGTGTGACCGATCCCAGGCAGTATAGTGTCCTGAGCTCGTGGGGGGAACACACGCTTAATAATCCCCCAAACTGCCCCTCAGTGTGTGCAGGCAGCATGGGGGGGTACAGCCGTCACTCACTGCGGGAGCTTCCAAAGTCACGTCCCACAATGCCTCGCTGCTGTGGCTGCAAAGCATTGTGGGGAGCGACTTTGGATCTCCTGCTGTAAGTGACAGCGATACCCCCCACGCTAAGGTGCAGTTTGGGGTCTTACTAAGTGCGCAGTCCCCACGCGGGCTCAGGATCCTGCCTGGGAGCCGCCATTGCAGATTATATTTGGCAAACACCTCACGGACCCCTGTTGGGAATCTCTCTCCTAGTGAAGCAAGTGCCAAGATCAGTTTGTTTTCACCCTCTGCACCCTATGGAACCTCGTACACTTCCCACATCCCAAGCTGACACTGGCAAAACTTGAAACAAAGGCTCCACGCTAGGAGACTGCAGGTACAAACCCCCCCTTTTTGCTGCCGTGTCGCCTCTGCTGCTTAGCTGAGGATTTGTACCAGGCCCCAAATGTGGAAGGAAGGTGCCAAGCCCCCGATACTGAGAGCCGGTGCTGAGCGAGGCGGGAGAACAATAGTTTGGGATCAAATGAGGAAAAAATGGAAGCTTTAAGCTGTACAGTAATTCAGTTACCCATAGAAAAGCTGGTAGCCAAAACCTAAATTGTCTGAGAGGCGTCCAACACAATCTGGCTTCTAACTCAGCCGCAATTATTTATAGCGAAAAAACACTCGGGGTCCTGACCTCTCTCAATCCTGTTTGGTCTGTGAAACCCTTTTTCAGAAGGAATTTGGACAGCGGTTGGAAGTAATAAGACAGCTGACTGACTCCTAACACGAGTGTTGTTCATTTTATTCCCTTCATCTCGGTAGGAATAAGTTAACCCTTGTGCGTGCCGGCACGAAATCAACTTGAACCTGGGAGCGCGCGGCGACGCCCCGCGCCACTATATATCGCGGCACGTTGATTTCAAGCGGCACTCTCGTCTGACAAGGCATTTAAGGTGTATGTTTAGGCTGCAGCCCCGATTCCCAAACGTAGCACTTTTCTTTCTGCAAATAGTTCTCAAGTGCAGGGGCGGCAAACTCCAGTCTTCAAGGGCCACCAACAGGTCAGGTGTTAAGGATATCCCTGCTTCAGCACAGGTCATTGATTTAGCCACTGATTGAGCTACCTGTGCTGAAGCAGGGATAACCTTAACACCTGACCTGTTAAGGGCCCTTGAGGACTATTGTTCGCCAACCCTGAGATAGAGGAATGATTTGTTGTTTTGAGAGTCTGGTTTGACAATCTCTGTTTTAATCCACCCCAAGGAGCACTTATTTCAGGGCTCTGTATCTCAGGAATGGAAGACAGCATAAACGTTCAAAATGGCCCAAAGTAACGTATTGTTCAGCCACGAAGCCATGCATTGCAGAGGTTTTAAGATTTGTGGAGGACATCACTTGATATTCAGAAAGGCTTTTCTATTTTTTTTAATGCCAGCTGTTATTTTACCCTGGGGACAGACCTCTAAGTCCTAAATAATAAAAGATTAAGGAACGGGGACCATTCCTTTTTCTTTCTTTCTATCAACCGAAAGAAATTTATTTGTCTTTCCGCGCCCAGCCCCCCAAATCCCTATTATTTCCCTCCCGCAAGCAAGGCAGAACGTGAGCGTGCCAAGATCGAATCCCTCAGCCAACCGAGAGGACGGCACGGGGTGGGGGGGGGGGAGGGAAGGGGGTCGGCACGTGGCCACAACAGAGACCTCAAAACACATGTCCTCTCCGGAATCACGGCTTGTATAACACGCTCGGCACGCAGAACCCGGAGCGGCTGCACTTAGAAGCCGCGTGCTCTCACCGCCCGGGAGCCAAGATAAAGACACGGAGAAGATTTATTCAGCGGGTCAGCAGTAAGCATGATATGTGAGCGGCGCTCAAAGCTCAAATCCCCCCGTTTGTTTTTTTTCCACGGGACGGGCCACTGCGCTGAAATGGATTCTCGTCCTTTTTTTTAAAAACTCTTCCGAGGCCACGGACCTTCCGGCGCTGACTGATCACGTGATCCCTTCCGGGTTCCAGGCTGCCGGACCGGATTTTTACCCTCTGCTTTGGCCTAGTTCACGATTCGCGTGGACAGACCCTAAATCAGGGGTGGCAAACTCCAGTTATCAAGGGCCACAACAGGTCAGGTTTTCCGGATTTCCCTGCTTCAGCACAGGTGGCTCAATCAGTAGAATTGTGTGATGACTATTAGAACAGTCACGTTATCCGGTGCTCCGAGTACTGTCATGTCAATTTTCAAATAAACACTTTTGTATGGTCACATCATCCAGCTCTGCGTTATTTGGCTGTGCCCCGGTTTTTCCACTCTATGGTTATCTCCCTCGGCTCAATCAGTAGCTCAGATAATGACTGGTTTCCCCCCAAATTAATGTTTTTTTGCAGCATCTCGGGGCTCCAGGTTAGTTCAGCCGTGAGACTCCCAGTTCCAGTTGCCACTAAAATGGATTAGAAATGTTGTATAGTTTCTATAAAAAAAAAAAAACTACAAATATGGCTTCCGCAGTCACTTGGAAGATGGATCGTTGTATCTCTCTGTTGGTGAACCTGGCGGCCATATTTGTAGTTCTTTGCGAAGCTGGTGTCCATATTTGTAGTTTTCTACTAAGCTGGTGGCCATATTTGTAGTTTTTTGCTAAGCTGGCGGCCAAATTTGTAGTTTTTGTTACTAAGCATACGGCCATATTTGTAGTTTTTTGCTAAACTGGCAGCCATAAAGCAGCAGTACCCCATAACGAACCCTCTGTTTTGCTACAGGGTTGGAATCGGGAGGTCCTCCAGAGATCAACCCCACTATTTTCAGTTTCAGGGACCCCCGTTCCCAAGCTCAATGACTATCCAATAGGAAGCCAAAACTGATGATGTTGCAGCTTCCTACATGGCCGCCATTTTGTTTCCCCAGAGAAATTTAAACCTGCTTACTTCGTCTGGTAAGTATCTCAGAAAGCAGCAGTTCCCCGGACCTGAAAATAGTTGGGTTTGGCTCGGGCGGATGCCCACGTTCCCATCCTGGGGAAAAATGGGGGCCAGGAAAAAAAACCAAGTACTGTAGGAAAAACTTCTCCTTCAAATTAGCAACAGCCAGGGGGTCTCCGGAAGTAGGAACAGCGTGGCATGAGATCCTGCCCCCCCCCAAGCCACTATTATCATAACCCCCCCCAAAAAAAAAATAATAACCCAGCAGGGACTGCTGCTGTATTAAATATAATCCAGAATTTCAACATTTCGTTTTTTTTTAAAGGATTTCTTTAAAGAGAGGGGGGAAGGGGAAGAAATCAAGTCAGCCCACTGTTTCTGCAAACGTGTCCTGCCCCTGTCACTAAGAGAACGCCCACAAGAAAAGGGGTGGACGCGTTTGCTGAGGAAGTGTGGGGCACTCCTTGTAACAGCGACATCACAGAACGGGCCTATAAAATACATCCTAAGTGGCTCTTAAAAAATGCTCTGGCGCTGTTACGTTGGGCTGCTCTGTAACTCAATACCACCCCGAGGTAGAAGGCCGCAGATATGTAGCAGCAGGAATGTGTTTGGAAACCTGCGATATTTACTCTTTCCTGTCTAAATGTCAAAACCGATTCAAAACATTGGAAATTCTCAAAGCTGTAGATTCTCTATATGGCGCCGACATCTTCTCCCCGGCTGACGCGCGTGCGCCGCGACCTTTTCTGAGCCCCGCGGGGTGTCGTCTTCCGGTGTACCTTTCGGACCGGTGAGGTTCGGAAAGTTCTGCGCAGAATACATTCGTGCCGGTCTCCTAGACCGCTTCGTCAGGGCGTCTACATGGCTCTTCGTCTGCGGTCTACATGGCTACTCGATCTCCGCATTTAAATTAGAACGCCAACGGTAATACTGTGACAGAGGGTGTCGCATGGCTGAATGCTTTCACTTGACCCTGGAATCTTGATCCTTCAGTATACCGGCCAACCTCAATAAACACATTCATCTTTAACTTGGCTTCGAATGGCCACAACCTTTTTATTAACCATAACAATTAACCACAAACCCTCCCGGGACCTGGTCAGCAAGTAACCCCAAAACCCATGACCCTGATAATGCTGACCACCACTCCTGACCCAGTGAACACTCTTCGTTTCAGAACCCTGGGGTCCCTTTGAGGTGGACACCCTCAGGCCCTGACCTAAGCCCGCCTTCTTTGAACCCCAAACGTTCATCCACACTACCCACATGGAAAAAACTGACCAGTCTGCAGTCCTCCAGCTGTTGGGGAGGTGAGCAGGAAGAGAGACAAGTAGGCATGTATTAGGGTTACTTCCTCTAAAATAGTCTCCTCCTTCACTCTTGGCCTCTCCCTCCAGGCCCCTAGGGGCCAAGGGTCATGTTACCCCTCCCCTACTGGTCAGGGTTCTCTTTATTTGAAATCCCAACGCAAAAAAGTCATTGGATGCGCGTCCAATTCATTTTGATTCTTTTCACTTGGAAAATTCGGATTTTGAACAAGTTAGAACGTTTTACTCAAAAAATTCCAGCAAAATATTTGCGGGTTTTCGCCAGCTTTAGCAAAGTTCGTTCGAAACTGCGGCGAAGAGAATATAAACAGTTTTGCTCACCTCCAGACTACGGGTTGAGCTCTGTCCGCATAGTGTTTTTTTTTAATGGACATCCTTATGGGATGTTCTCATTTTTATGTGTGACATGACTTACCCCCATGCGTCGAGCTGGACCTCTCTCCCATTCCCAATAAACACGCCACACAACGTCTTGGGAGAAATGAATGGCCACCACTTTATTTATTACAACAGATAAATATCTTATATTTATCCCCAACTACGGATCCAGTCAGATTGCTCCCCTCACACCTTGGGGGATCCCCTCAGCTCGTGCTCATCTAGCCATTCAGTACCTTAGTCTGAATGCACAGAGCCCCCCATCGGAAGGTCACCACCAAACCAACCGAACCTAGTCTGGCACGGTATCGCCTTCCACAAATTCCACCTGGAAGGTCACCACCATCCGGCCGCCCAGCCTGCCATGGTACCACCTTCCCCAACTAAAATACTTCAGAGGTCTGAGACCTCCCTCCAGGAGCCAATACTGACTGAGCCCCCCCCCCTAGAGTAACATTACTCCCGCCAACACACACCCCAACTGCGACAAAAACAGCGCAGAATCCCGATCTTTCTGTCCAACACCGACATCCCTCATTCCTAAAAACAGGGTGGGTGGGACTTCTCTCCAGGAGATCCTAGAACAAAGAGGAAGCTAGGACCCCGTCCACTTTCCCTAACCCCTCCCCCTTACCTGACATCACGCCTCCGTAGGGGCCCCTCGGCCTTAAGTCACCCCTTCCTAACAAGTCCAGGGCTTTCTTTACACACATTCATTTGTAAGGCATCTCTGCGTCCTACAAATAAGCCCTTCAGTGACAGACAGGAGTCGGGCTGTCTGTGATGGTACAAGCCCTCCTGAATTACAGCCTCGGCTAATTAAATCGCTTATTACCACATACCACAGTGGTAATCTTCCTTAAAGTGGTAGTTACTCGTAATGAAAAGACATATTTACTGACATTTTCATTGGACCTCTTTCTGAAATCTAAATTGTCTCTCATTATTAAGTTAAAGCAAGCGTTCTTTGTGCTCTGCTACACCCCTTCAGTTCTGGAGACTTGAAACACGTTTAGGGGGACCGACCAGAAATTACGTTTAAACAAAAACAACATCATTTGCCTTTTTCATCCTGACCACCCACTGAAAAGACCAGTTCTATTGAGCAAAAAGTTAAGCAACTCATCAATGTAAAAACGAAAAAACTTCACAACACGCATCACGGATTTTTTCAATAGCAAAAAAAGATGTATTTCATTTTTATTTTAAATACAGGGGGCGTGTTTTTTATGGAATAATGTATTTTTGCTGTCGAAGAAATTTGCGTCGTGTTACCTAAGCTGCCAATCGATTGGTTCTCCCGTGATGGATCCGCAAAGATCCTGTTTCCCGAGGTTCACTTAATGGCCGGCTTTCAGTTTCTATCAACCCTCTATTGTTACAGTTTGCAGCTCAAACTGCTGGGAGCATTGGCAACAAATGATCACAAACAGGAAAGTGTTGCAAATATCTTGCACTGCTGGGGAGGTGGGCTAAACCTGCTATAGAAATCACAGGATGCTCAGTATATTAACACTCATTAAAAATGGCATTAAGAGTTGAATTTTTAAAAAAAATGTAGTGAGTATTATCTAATACTACAGAACTGATTTATTTTAAAAAAAAACACACGTGGGATATTGCACGGATTGCTGCTGTAAACTGATATTTTATAGGCATTTTACCTCTTATTGTGCTTTTTAATATTTGCGAGGGCAGTGCTGGCTCTTCTAACAGGGACGCTGGCATAAAGACAACGTGGTGGAGCTGTGTCCCACGCCGTGTCACCGCTGCGCGTCCGTGGAGAGGGTGACACTCCCAGCCCCTCTGACACATCCCGCAGACCCTGCCCCGCACGTCTCCGCTAAAGTGAAAATAACCTCTCGTTGGTTCACACGTGGAGCCCAGATTCCTAACGAGCACGATAAATAAAGCGGCTTTCTGTGAAAGTCCAGATCTGCTGATTACAGGCCGGCTGTTACCGAGATGTTAGAGGGGAAGAGTGTCCGAGGTAATCCGCAGCAGGAGGCACCCAGGGGTAGGGAGACCTGGAAACTGGAAATAAGGGTCACCTTTCCGTCCCGATCTGTCCATTTCCTCCTACAGAGTCATAGGGTCCTCTCTAGACGAGGGGGGGGCCGCCTGTCACTATCCCCCAGCGCCGGATAATTAGGGATTCCGGTATTCCGCGTTTATTTTCTTTTGTAAGGTCGGTGTTTATTTTATTTATTTATGTTTTCCCATATGCAAAAAAAAAAAAAAAAATTCAGTTTTTCAACAATATATAAAAAAATTAAAAAACGGTAACGCAACAGAAGGGTTACTGGCTCTGCACTTCTGTAACCCTGGCTGTGCTGAAAAGCTGTGTAATGCGGCAGGCGTGAGCTTATAGGGCTTCGTGTTACAACCAATAAGAAGTAAAGAGTGACACACTGCGCTCATTTGCATGTCATTACCCAGAATCCCATGCTGCAGTGCAGCCAAGGGATAATGGGGAAGGGCAGATTACAGACCTCTGAGACATGCGGATGTGCTCCCACAGGGGGGGTTTTATTTGCTAAAACAACAGTATAATTCTATCCTTAGCTTTTGACATTTTTTTTACCACACACACGTCAAATAACACAACTGCCCCCTGGCACGGTAACTCTGTTGGTTTTACCCGAGAAACGCCATTGATTGGCCAGTGGTGTTCTATTGGGGTTTTTTTTTCCTGTGAAAACCCGAAAAACCGAAATCCCTAATTATAACGTAGGCAAAATAGTGTTAGCTGAACGTAACAGAGCATTCGTCAGCAGTTAATACGTGCCGACATGATAAAGACGGGAATTCCTTCAAAGGGAAATCCGTGTAATATCGCACGTGTGTGTTTTTTTAAGAAATCAGTTCTGTAGTATTAGATAATACTTACTGCATTTTTTTTAATTCAATGTTTAATGCCATTTTTAATGAGTGTTCATATACTCAGCATCCTGTGATTTCTATAGCAGGCTTATCCCATCTCCCCAGCAGTGCAAGATTTGTAGCACTTTCCTGTTTGTCATCATTTGTTGCCAATGTTCCCAGCAGTTTGAGCTGAAAATTGTAACAATAGATAATGTTATCTTAATAATACCAGGATATATTGTAGCTGCTGAATTACACTGACTGAAGCATTGCTTGAAACCGAAAGGCAGCCATTTAGTGAACCCTGGGAAGCAGGATCGTTGCTGATCGATCACGGGAGAATAAATCGAACGGCAGCTTAGGTAATTCGTTTTCAATAAAGGTAATTAAAAGTGGTATACATTAATACAACAAAAAAAAATATATATGTTAAAGTGCTTGGACTGCCTCTTTAAATGATAACAGTATAAAAAGTGGTAACAAAATGTACTGTTCAAGTCTACGGAAGCGACAGGTGTGAGCCTTATAGAGATGAAAGGACCCTCTCATACTGGCCAGATTATGGAACGGTCAATATATATATATATATAAATATATATATATATATATACCTCTCACACAGAGTCACCCAGTTATCCCTTATTCTTTAGATTGCAGAGATCCCCTTATCTATTATGTCGGGATGTAATCGCTGGTTAATACTTTGCCATGTTATCACAGTAGTTAACCCTTCAGTGTAATACGCTGCAGAATATGTTGGCGATTTATAAAGAAATAGGATGGTCACCATTTCTATCCCGGGGGGGGCGAATCCCCCCCCCCCCATTTTTACCTTGAAGATAGGCCTGGCTTCAAAGGATTTCCATTACAGGTCTGTGTTTTTTGGCAGAATAAATATGACTCGATCTTTTGGGTGAGTGAAACCTAAAAGCCTCACAGATCCACCCCCCCCCCACCCACACTCACTCCTTATCCCCTTTTCTAATACAGTTTCCTAACTCCTTGTACAATAACCCCGCGGTCATCCTGCTCCCCTTCCAAGTGGCCTAACTCAAGGAGTGGGACTTTTTTTGTGGATATTGTGCCCTGTGCCCACTAAACCTAGAACAAGAACACGAACCAGCAATGAGTTATTGGGAGCATTGTTCCATCTCCAGGACTTTATTCCCTGGACCACAGAATAAATGCCCGTGCAGAGTATCCCCCAAATGTTCTCTCGTGTTCCAATCTCTACTTCCTTTCCATAAGCGCATGTCCTGTTCATATTCTTATTAGGGAAACCTCTGACTTTTAATATTCCGACCAATGTTTAAGTCTGAAGTACAAAGAGAAATATCTCACACAACGGAGTCGGGGAGGGTACATGATTCCATGGGAGTGTATAGGGGAGTAAATAAAACGTGCATTGGGTTTATAAAAGAATGATCCTATTGAAATCCTTAATCAGATATGGTTTCAAGATCTCAAATCACACTCAACATGCACCAAGCCCTCTCTCTCCCCACCTGTAAGACTATCCTTAAGGAAGCCATCGGGATGCAGACGATACAGAGAGACGCAGGAGCAGCTGTGAAGGACACCCCAAAGAAATCCTAGAAGTCTATGACAAAGGGACAGACGTGGGGGTGCTGGGTCAGAGAGGAGTAACATCAGGCTGAAAGCTCTTCACTTATGCTTTTGTGAATAAGCCGTTTGTGAGTGCATCAATTTTTTTATTCTATCTATTGTTATTAAACTGTTATTATTCCATGTTCCTTTATTTCTACCTTTTAAGTGTTCCACTGGTTGCTGCTGAAGGGTGCACCCCATTTCCAGTGTGATCAATACATGTAAGTGCATATTAAGTGAGTTGGAAACTGTCAGGATTCAGGGCACACGCCGCCCCCGGCGCTACCCTTCCTTACCTATACCGCTGGCTGCGGTCTCCTCTGTCCGGCATCACGGCCTGTTCCTCCGCCCTCCCCTCCCCCCTCCCGCGGCTCGCACGCATGCACGCTACCGATGCTGGACTCGCGGTCGCTCCTCTTACAGGGCACGCGCCGCACAACTTAAATTTATGCACTGCACCGGCCAGGTAACTCCGGCCATCTCACAGGCTCAGGTCCTCCTACCATTCACCTGCAGCAAACCAGGTCATTAACCCCTGCCCTATCACAAAGGGCTCCTGGGCGCACCTCCGCTCTGCCCCTTCCTTTCATTGGTCCTCCTGACTTTATTACCCCTGTGATTCCTCCCCAACCTCGCTCTGCATAGTTCGTCTGCCTAGTGCTGTTTCATGCTGTGCCCAGCTCTCTCTCTGTTTCAGCTTCGTTACCGAACCGGCTTGTCTTCCTGCTCTCTCTGGCTCTACGACCTCGGCTTCCACTCGACCACGCTTACCTCTCGGACCCCCTCGAACTCGGCACTTGGACCTCTACTACCCGGAACTCTGTTACCCTTGACCTCTGGCTTCGGACCCTACTACGGCACTTTCTCTACGTCCGTATCTGGCAAGTACATTACCTACCCTGGTACCCCAGGCCTTGACCACACTACCAAATCCACACTCCGGGCACGCTCTCACTACTGCGGGTGCGTGGCTACTCACTTTTCACCTCAGTTTTGGGGGTTAGTCTGGTCTGCGGGCAGAACAGCGTGACATAAACCTACAAGCATTTATATTTTGTGAAGTGGTTTGGTTAGATTATTTAGACTTTGCCATCTCCTTAGGTGTGGTTTATAGTTTACATCTGCCAGTTTACCAATACTCCTTTTCGGTGTTTATCTTTCCCCATGTACACCGTTGGGTTGATGAACTGAGTCCATGCGCTGGATGACTTTCCTTTTTCACATAAGACTATCCTTACAGCTGGATTCATCGAAACCCGCTATTGGGTACAATCCATTGACGGATTTGTAGAATCCAATTCGCGGACTCAGTAATTCCGTCGGCGGATTCTTAAGAACGGATTGCGGAATCCGCGGAGCGTATTGGTGATAATAATAAAAAAATCCGCAAAACGAGAATCGCCCTTTTTGAGATTGATCCCGCTGAAATCCGCAGAGCAAAGGAACCGGCCGATCCAAATTCACCCCCAAAATTTGCCCCTCTCTTCTACCAATGACCGCCATCTACTGCACTTATTCCCTCACCTGCTGTCTCTGTAACTTTCCAATCTTTCCACTTAGATTGTTAGCTCTCTGGGTCAGGAATTTCATTTCCTATTGCCTGGTCTTATTTGTGGCACTTATTGTACTATAATTCCCTGCACTGTGTTGTCTCTCTTGTAAGTACATTGTGGGCACTATGTAAATAAAGACATACATATATACATCAACTTGTAATCTGGGGGCTTCCCACTTTTGTTGATCTCTCGGACAGTGATATTTGCACCATGATACACTTTCCTGCATCCCATTCTAATTGTGCCGAGCGTGTCCATCTCCTAACCGCTCCCGTGACCGCTCCTTAGCTCTCTTAGGCACGTTCTATAGTAGGTGAGGGCGCGCGCCTGTGCGAAAGCGCGTGCACGTGACGCACACTTTTTGTGTGTATGGTGGTCTGTGCTGCTGGGAGCGACAGGTTGTGTGTGTGTGTGTGTGTATGTGTATGTATGTGTGTATGTGTGTATGTGTAATTTATTATATATTTTTAAAATGTAAAAAAGACACATTGTAAAAGAATAAAATATGTATTAACATTGTGCACACACATACACACATACACACACATACATACACACATACATATACACATACATACACACATACACAGGGGGCTATGCACTAAGCTCCGTTAAGTCGTTTTAAGAGCGCAAAGTGCTCTTAGAACGTGATCTTCCGCCGAACACGATTCCCTAAGCCACGCAAACAGGCACTTTGCGTTCTTAAACTGACTTTTCCAGGAAATTTTTCAAAGTCCTACTTTGCTTGTACGATAACCTGTTTGCGTTCAATTCTGCCCTTCTCCGGGATTCACTAAGCTACGCAAAGTTATCGTACGCGAAAGTTGCGTTCAAAAAAGATCGTCAGCTCAAGGCAGGTAATAAAAAAGCTGGACTTTGAAAAATTTATTTGTTTACATTTTTGCAGGCGCAAAATCCATACAACAGGCCGGCGGGTGTCCCCGGCTGACCCTGAGGGGGTCCCCGAGGGAGGCCAGGGGTCACGCGGGTGTCCCCGGCTGACCCCGCGGCCGTCCCGGGGTACCCGCGGAAGTCCCGGGGTACCCGCAGGCATGCGGTACCAATGTTGTGCCTACAAAAATACTAAACATTATTTCTAACTAAATACACCCCCCTAACACATACAGTACAATAATGTGCAAAATAACTATTATCCAGATATGGATAATAGATTATTTGCCCATTATTAAATACTGCATTAGCATACCTAAATAAAGTAAATAAAAACAGTAGCCAGCTAATCCAATGAATACAAGCAGTAACAACATCAACAATGAATTACTTAAACCATTAACCAATGAAACCAATTAATTCCTAAACCAACTCAAAATGAATAGTAACACTAACCAATCAAACCAATGAATTACTACAACATTAATTAATGTAAACATTAAAAGACAAAGAAATACATGCAAACAATATCTGAAATAACCATAAAACGCATTAGCTAACATAATACAACATTAACTACAAACGAACACCAATCGCAAACATTTTATTACATTAAGCAGGAAAAAAAAAACAATGACATCCACATAAGAAACTGACATTAAAAAAACCAACAACAATACCAAGCCACAAATGCCCCCCAAATATTGTCATAATAATGTATTCATCTGTACCCTAAAGTGGTACAGATTAATATATTATCAGTCAATGTGCCTCCCCAAAAAATCAAAAAACACATCCAATGAAGAAACCTGTAAAAAGAGACATTTACAAACATTCAATATATTACTTACCATTAGAAGCGGTGGCCCTCCGACTCCCGGGGTAACAGGAAGCTTACGTACCTTGAAGGCCTCCAACAGCATCCGATGCCATCCACCATGAAGATCCGGATCAGGTACCCAAATCTTCTTTTTTCTTTCTTTAATCACCTTCTTCTATCTTCATCTGTCACCATTTCTTGATCTTCTTTATCTTCTTTCTTCATCTTTCAATCCAAAAAACCCCATGGTAAATCCCAACCGATGTTGTCTCGTCGTCTTCTTGGGCTCAAATGAGGCGTCACGGCCTTAAATAGGGCTTGTGACGTCACATTTAGCCTCAAAATGGTTAACAGCCACCTGATTGGCTGTTCAAACCATGTTCCGACTTTATTTTTATTTTTTTTACATGACGTCACTTAAAGGGAATGATGCCAGCCAATCAGAATGGCTGTGCTTCATTTGCCTTTAAGATGACTTCACTAAATCCAAGATGGCCGGCGTCACATGTATTTCAGCCAATCAGAGTGTGGAATTGGTTCCCACGATCTGATTGGCTGAAATACCATGTGACGCCGGCTTTATCACGTCATCTTAAAGGCAAATGAAGCACAGCCATTCTGATTGGCTGGCATCATTCCCTTTAAGTGACATCATGTAAAAAAAAAAAATTAAAGTCGGTTAATGGTTTAATTAATTCATTGTTGATGTTGTTACTGCTTGTATTCATTGGATTCATTGGATTAGCTGGCTACTGTTTTTATTTACTTTATTTAGGTATGCTAATGCAGTGTTTAATAATGGGCAAATAATCTATTATCCATATCTGGATAATAGTAATTTTGCACATTATTGTACTGTATGTGTTAGGGCGGAGGTGGGGGGGGGGGGGGGTCGTGTATTGATGTTTGTTAAATCTTTTTTTAATATACATGTGTTTCATAGTGTAGATGTGCAGGGGGTCTCTGGAGCTGAAACGCATTGGTTTCAGGTCCGAGGACCCCCTACTTCAGGAGATACAGGCCCCGTTATGGGGTGCCGGTATCCCCTGCACTTTCAAGCGTCCGCGTCACGTGACCGGGACATTGAAATTCTGCAGGGGATACCGGCACCCCATAACGGGGCCTGTATCTGCTGAAATAGGGGGTCCTCGGACCTGAAACCAATGCTGTTCAGCTCCGGAGACCCCCTGCTCATGTACACTATTATTAAAATGTATTTATTTAGTGTACGATCGCCTGTAACAGCCTTGCATGTAGATGCAGAATCTCCATGCAAATGTCACAGGCGGCTTAATTTTTCTATCAGCTAGCGTACGGGAAGTTTCAGTGCGGTAGCAGAGGGAAAAAACCTTGCACGCACGATAAGCCAGTTTTGGGCATGTCCGATAGAAAATGGGCTGAGGGCCTTAGTGAATCGCGCCGCTGGCTTCATTTTTTATCGGACGTGCTAATTTTTTTCAGGCCGGCGCGAAAGCTCAGAGCTTAGTGCAGAGCCCCCATTCACCCGCGGTAGCGGCGCGAAAACGTACTTTTTTGAGTCTTCCCCGCTATCGCCCGGCTCCACGCTCACTGCCGTGTGCGCGCGCGGCCCTAGCATACAATGGCTGGCCAACTTTAACTGCAAAGTATATTACGGGCAAGCAAGCTATATTACGGGCCTAACTGGGGGGCAAGTGGAGAAAAGTTCAAACGAAGCCCCTTGATATACGGACTTCACGGGAAACGGCATGAAATTGCCCCTGTGCGCCCACTTCATGCCATGTCCTCCCGCCCGTAATCCTGGATCCATCTTCTCCGCTGACATGTACAGGAGGCCGCAGCCACAAAGATGATGCATGTGAGGAGGTCTGCAGGCGCAAGAGGTGGGATCACACTCTCAAAGTCTATAGGAGTTAGAGGGGTTAACCCTTTAGTTGAAAGAGCTTCCAGGAGCAGGTTTGTGTTGATATTCCTGTTCTGGCGATGTGTGCATCTAATGGCAGTTTTTACTTATTTATTTATTTTAATGGAAAGATCTAAAATGGTAAAAAAAAAAATGTCATCGTTCCTTTATTTACCCCATAAAAGCGGATTTCTTTGTGTCCGTGTTGCGTGGGGACAATAAGGGGAGACGCTTAGAAAGGGATTTAGAAATACAGACAAAGGTCCCGGGTAGCTTCAAAGGCTGAGCGTGGTGACATCGTGATCTCCGGCTCCCAGGACAGGGGGTGGCGGAGAGATCAGGGCTTTGTTTGTGAGGGTGTCACTTCACAAAAGGAAAGGGGGAAAAAAGTCAAAATCCTTTATCACTCCCCCTCCCTCCCCCCCCCCCCCCCCAACACTGGCCATTTTCAGCCAGCCCTTCATGTGAAACTTTCACCCACATTTGATTAAGTTACTTTGTATCTCCCACAATCCATGTGAAAAGTGATGGCTCCATTTTTATACTGGGACTGTGAGCTTAGTGTAGCTGGGGTAAGGGAAACCCTTTTACACGCCCTTATCAGCGACCCGTTCACTGCTAGATGGCTGGCGATGCAGTGCAGGAGTTTGTAACATCCCATCAACATGTGTCAAACACTTCATGCCTATCTCCTCTTTAATGCTTCATGAAGTCCCTCTACATATCATTCACTCTCCTATATCTTTTATGGCCCCATAATATGCTCCATATAACACCACCCAATAACTCCTCCTATTGCCCCATATAACCACTCCCTATAACTCCTCCTATTACCCCATATAACCGCTCCCTATAACTCCTCCTATTACCCCATATAACCGCTCTCTATAACTTTTCCTATTGCTCTATATAGCTGCACCCTATAACTCACTATTGCTGCATATAACCACTCCTATTACCCCATATAACTGATCCCTATAACTCCTCCTATTATCTCATATAACTCCTCCCTATAACTCTTCCTAGTGCTCTATAGAGCCGCACCCTATAACTCCTCCTATTGCCCCATATAACCGCTCCCTATAACTCCTCCTATTACCCCATATAACCGCTCTCTATAACTCTTCCTAGTGCTCTATAGAGCCGCACCCTATAACTCCTCCTATTGCCCCATATAACCGCTCCCTATAACACCTCCTATTGATTTATATAACGCTCCACCTATAGCTCCTTAGAGCTCCTCCCCATGGCCCTTTCTAAAGCACGTCATCCTATTTCTAACTTTGTGTCCCAAGACTGTTTCACTTTAATACAAATTGTGATGCGTTCTATATATCAAAGATTTTTTTAAAAAGACTTTTTAAAACTGCGTACAGTCAAGAGGCAGGTGAAAAGTGTCCCTCGCGGGGGCAAATTCGGTGCATTTGCCAAAAACAGCCACCTAGACAGAGTTCTCGCCAAACGCGGTCAGTGCGCATTGCCATTTTCCTTAATATGGTAATTTGTGAAATCCTCCATATTCGCTAGCTTCGCTACAATAGGGCACACGCAGGGGCGGACGGGGCAAATGCCGAGGGGCCGGGGGGGTCTGTGGGCCGGTGCCGCCTCGGCTGATACACTGTCCCAGTGGCTCTCCATGCAGCCCGGCGGTCACTGCACCCTCTCCCTCCTCTTGTCTGCGCTGGAAGTTGGCTCCAGCTCCCGCTGGGGAGTCGCTGGACTGGCGCAGGAACGGGGCAGCACTGAGGAGACCTCCTCACCCCAAGCAGGTAAGATTGTTGGGGTGTGTGTGTGTGTGTGTAGTGTAAGTTGGGCTTGATGGCGGTTACTGATGCCCCAGCGCTCCTCCCCACAACAATTAAACACAGTACCGCGGGAGAGCACGGGGCCTCTGTAAGTGTCTCTTACCGGGGAGCCATGTCCTCCTGCAGCGTTGTCGTGCCCACCCGACGTCTCATGGCGACACGTTGCCATGACAATGTGACATCACATGTTGATGCATTGCCATGACACTGTGACGTCACATGGTGATACGTTGCCACGACAACGTGAAATCACATGATGCTGTGACATCATGACTTGGCGTTGTCGGAGAAGGGCCGGTAAGACAGATATCCGTCACCAATCCGACCGTGGGCACACGCCATGTTTCGCTCGCTGGCTGAGATATTTTGCTGAAAGCTTTCAAAATGGCAAAATCTAAGCCTCATTTTGCAATATTATTAGCCCTTTGAGGAGAAAATGGATGGAAACTTTTGAGTGGATACTGGTCAGTTTCTAACATTTCCTGTACAGACCTAAAATATAGTCTCTAATGGGCATATTTTCTTTATTAACTACCACCGTGTACATATTGTGTGATATTTTTAGCTCATTCCAATAAATGATATTTTGGCCCTTACCGAATTTTGGAGAAATCCTTTATCACGAATAAGCACAGAAGCGTTTGTCCAATATAAGGAACCATGTCTCCCCGCCATGCAAATCGTTAGCCGGAAAAGTTGACCTGAGACTTGGGTTGGGGGTTGAGGACACAAATAAGTGATGCACAAAGATGCCGAGTTTGAAACATCTTGTTTTAATCGGTGTGGAACGCCTCTCTGGACGTCAATGGTGAATTTCACCAGGAAACAGCGTCTAACTTTTTGAGACTCGAAAACTGGATTTCCCAAAACAAACTGTTTTTAAACACTGACAAGACTGTAACAATGGTATTTGGGACCAAGACTAAATATCTAAAGCTTCCAGTGACTGAGCTCCAGATCAGAACCAATGCTAACACCACCCTAACTCCTGTTACTAGTTTTAAATACATGGGCATATGGTTTGACTCCCACTTAACATTCGGGATGCACATTGATACCCTGACATCCAAAATCTATGCCAAAGTAGGTGTACTTTACAGGAACAAATCCTCCCTACTGTAAGTCTGCTGGTCAGAAAGTGTATCACACAGCAGATGCTAATGCCAATTATCGACTATGGAGATATAGTATATGGCTCGGTACTCCAAACCCACCTTAGCAAACTTGACACCCTGTACAACTAAATATGCCATTTTGTTCTCCAATGCAACTACAACACACACATCACTGCGAAATGCTCAAAGAACTAGATTGGTCATCACTTGAGTCTAGGCGCAAAGTTCACCTTTCCTGTCTTGCCTTCAAATACTTTCTGGGCAAGCTACCCATCTATCTGAACAAGCCCCTCACCCCTACCGCATGCAGCACTTATCAACTGAGATCTGACTCCAAAAGACTGTTCATGGTCCCATGGTTCAACAAAGTATCCGGGCTTCTCCCCCTCTTACCGTGCACCCCAAAACTGGAACAACTCTCACATCCACCACCAGTTTAAGTTCTTTCAAAACTAAAGCTGTCTCACATTTTAATCTGGTCTGTAACTGTTACATATGCGTATAATATATATGATCTGTAACTGTTTGTAACAGGAGATTTATCCCTGTTCAAAAATGTGCCTCTAATCCAGCAGTGTGGTGGTTAACTGCTGGTAGACAATTAACCAACACCACCTGGCTGATTACAGGTTTCAGAAAAGCCTGCCTCTGAGACAGGAAGGGAGATTCTTCCTGAGCTCACACGTGAGCTGATCCAGGAAGCAGAAAGACAGAGAGTTCCCTAGTCCACAACTGGGCTGACCTGTGGAACAAACAGATGTCTTGAGCGGCAGAGAGACTGCACGCTGCCAGCAAGACACAGGGGACAATACTTCTATACCTGGATCCTGACATTACCTTAGCACACAAGGGTGCAGACACCAGGAGAACAGAGAAGCTTCCCCCCTACAACTACAAGAGACAGATAAGACTTTTCTTATAAGACTGTTATCTATATCTATATATAAATGTCTTTATGATCTGGGCTGGTGAATCGCTGGGCTAACCACGCAGTTAAAGAGGACTGGACTGTAAGTGTAAATATACTCCAAAGTGGAGCAGATTTTGTTTGCAGATTTTCACATGTTTGCTGTGTTTAAAGGGACAGGCGCAATAAAGCCTTATTTTAATTTCACCTTTAAACAGTCTCCATTGCGTACCTCTGCACACGTCCTCTTACACTGTGCATGCAATGTCTTGTATATAATGTATACCCTGTTCACTTATGTAACTGTATTTGTAACAATGTATTATTTGTCATCTTAACTCTAAGCCCAGGACATTCTTGAAAACTAGAGGTAACTCTCAATGTATTACTTCCTGGTAAAACATTTTATAAATAAATAAATTGTCTCCTTCAGCTGACATTGGATACGTCCCTAATTCCTCCCGGTAATGACACTCCCTACATCCCAAGATGGAGCACGAGGTGCAGAATTCGGAACAAAAACCTGGATACAGCGATGAAGACAAAATGAGTTGGTGTCAATTTTCCTCCAATTTCTGGTGTAAAACTCCCCACTTCTCTACGCTGTGTGGGTATTTCCACCACTTGGGGAGAGCTGGTGGCCCACTTGTGAGGACATCATTTTGGGTTGAGGAGCATTAAGATCGTACAATGTCTCCTACCCTGCCCTACATTCCCGTTGCTATAAATACTGCGAGCCACGTTTGCATGCAGCTAATCGCCCTCTCACTTTGCTTTTGGACATCTTGATGATATTTGCAGCTTTGCTGCTGTTCTGCATAACTAGCGCTGACAGGAAACTATTTCCACCAGGGCTGATTGACACATTATACTTCCTAACGGAGGCTCTGTCCTAAAGTAGGCCAGTCTATTTTTAAGCCTGTTTATTAACCCCTCAAGGGCTAGAGGGGCCCTCACATGCATTGCACTCGAGGGGTTAATACGGGGGCTTCAAAATGAACGTAGGGTAGAGGAGCTAAAAATAGCCCCTGATCCGGTGCTCAAAAAAGACTTTTGCCAGAATAGGTAATTGCCAGAATAGGTAAAGCCAATATTGATAATATATCTCTCTTGTGTGATGAGCGGGAGTATTGCCTTTTGACGGCTGTTATCTGTCCATATGATTGCGGTAACCATGACATTGATAGTTCTGATGTCGGGATGAATGTCGGGTGCCAGAAGCCGCGCTGGAACGCGACTCGGACAACTCACCTCACACAGCTCCTTAAAAACTTAATTACACACAATATTCAACTGGCTTAAGTTTGAAAGCACTGTACTGTTGGTGGTGTACTACTCACGGTACCGGCTGGACAAGACTCCCGCCGGGCGTGCTCCCATGAGCTGGTACCAGAGACGGGAAAAGATCCACGGTGGAGAAGAATGCCGGGTCACAGCAAAACACAAAAGAAGGAACGGGATGACCAGCTTCCAAAAGATGGAACGGGATGACTAAAAGATAGTACTGAAGCTGACACTCATACGCGTTTCACAATTTTCAATTTTGATTAAGCACTTGGCGTGTGAAATGCGTAAGAGTATCAGCTTCGGTACTATCTTTTATGTTTTTTAACCTTCAATAAACACTTTGTTTTTTGGTCACCCCGTTCCATCTTTGGTGTTTTGCTGTGCACCGGCATTCTTTTCCACCGTGGATCTTTTCCAGTTTCAAAATGGACGTGTTATGTGCCTTTCGTATAAAGTGTCACTGACTGTGTCTGTCATATGGCATATACAGAAGAACAGAAGTATGGCACTCCACTGGTCTTTGTTGAAGAAGACGATGGTCGTTTGGGACCTCACTAGGACCGTTATCTTGCATCACGAACCCCACCCTGCTCGTGGTTCCAGCTATTTGGCAGCTTACTACAGCACCTGCTACGAACATATACTTGCATATATAGCCACTGAGTTCTTACAACCATGCTTCAATCCAAAGTAGTGCTGAGTATTACGAAATAGCGTACTGCTTAGAAGATAGCGATACAAAAATCCTGACGAAGGAAGCTTGCTAATAAATTCTGTTTTGGAGAAAAGATTACGTGTTCAAGGTTCAGTCCCACGTAGGAACAAATAATATATTTAGCACTGACATATATTTGTATATTTGTTAAAGGTTAGAGGTTAGGTGGCTCACTCAGATGAATATATTTCAAGCATTTAGAAAGACTAATTATTTTCCTTTGTATTTATTTACAATAAGGTGGTGTGTGCGCGTGTGTGTGTGTATGTGCATGCGAGTGTGTGTGTGTGTGTGTGTGTGTATGCGTGTGTATGTATATATGTATATATAAAACAAGCAGTGGCGTACGGCCCTTGCAGGACTTGGAAATAGTGAATCAACGTTTATTCAAAGTTTCAACGTTTCTGTTATAACAAGAACCTTTCCCAAGAGAAACCTTGATTCACCTTATCCAATTTCTGTGGGTGCCTTTTAATTAATGTATCATGTGGCCGCTTGCTTCCCCTTTCCCCCAGTGTCTGCCAGTCGTCTGTCCCCCCCCCCGAAACCTTGCGTCTGTCCCTCCCCCCAAAACCTTCCATCTGTCCCCCCCCCCCCCGAAACCTTCCGTCTGTCCCCCCCCCCCCCAAAACGTTCCGCCTGTTGTGGGCCGCTCACTCACCCGTCCGCCTGCTCGCTCCCTCACCCGTCCGGCCGCTCCCTCACCCGTCCGCCTGCTCGCTCACTCACCCGTCCACCTGTTCGCTCCCTCACCCGTCCGCCTGCTCGCTCACTCACCCGTCCGGCCGCTGCCTCATCCGTCCGGCCGCTCCCACGTGGATGTGAGGTGGGAGGCAGCGTGTTGTGGCCGCTCCCCCGCTGTGTCCCGGGCTCTTGCTCCGCTCCCCCGCTGACTGTAGCGGCTCCGGGGTGTGAGCTTGGGGTGTGTGTGAGTGTGTGAGTGTGTGAGTGTGTGAGTGTGACCTTTGGTCCGTCACTCCGCCTCAGGCCAATGAGAGGTGTGCGGGGGCGGGTGGGCCAAGGGAGCCATCTCATTGGCCTGAGGCGGTGTGACAGGCCAAAGGTCCAATGCGATTTCCTCTAGGGACACAGGGAGACACATACAGACACATACAGACACAGACACATACGACGGTTTGACAAATATATATATATATATATATATATATATATATGTATATATATATATATATATATATATATATATATATATATATATATATTTTATTTTTCTGAGACCTGGAGTGCCTTCTTCCATCTTTTCTGTATTCCAGCAGTTTGCATCCAGGCACGATACTGTTCTTAGTGGAGTGCTGCTATATTCCTATATACATATATACACACACACACAGAATAAAATTATATTCCTATATACATATATACACACACACACAGAAGAAAATTATATTCCTATATACATATATACACACAGAATGAAATTATATTCCTATATACATATATACACACACACAGAATGAAATTATATTCCTATATACATATATACACACACACAGAATGAAATGATATTCCTATATACATATATACACACAGAATGAAATTATATTCCTATATACATATATACACACACACACACACACACACACACACACACAGAATTAAATTATATTCCTATATACATATATACACACACACAGAATGAAATTATATTCCTATATACATATATACACACACACACACAGAATGAAATTATATTCCTATATAGATATATATACACACACACAGAATGAAATTATATTCCTATATACATATATACACACACACACACACAGAATGAAATTATATTCCATTGCTCAGTTTTCATTTGCAACAACACAAACAGAATTAGCATGGAGTGTGTTTAGTATGATGGGACAGTTACATTTCCCTCCTCTTCGCGCCTCTGAACTTTCCGAGCCCTATTATACCCCCAGTAACCTTATTGTCGGTGGTGAAACCCCCATTTACACTTTCCAACACACAAACGGCATATTTCCCCTGTTGCACACAGACTGTTAAATGAATGAACTCACAGGATAATTGTGCTAATGTTTGGAGAGCAGAGATGGGAATCACAAATATTGATTTAAATGTAGCTCAGAGATCCTTAAGAACATTTAATCGCTCTATTAAATATGCATCTGCTACAGAAACATATCTGAATTATGGACGAGTTATTATCATACTGTCTTTTCCCCCCTAACTCTTTCACTGCCAGGTCGCTGCAAAGTGGAAGTTAACTTTGCAATCCTTATCTGAAAAAGAATGCGTTTCCTCAGGCCTCGGATATGGTAAAAAATACCGCGCTGACGCTCACGCTGACGCTGACGCTCACGCTGACGCTCACGCTCTCCTGCTCAAGCAGAAGCTTTTTTGTGTCCTGGCATGAGTGTCAGCGAGCGCGCTTGTGAGGCGTGTGGGAGACGGGGCGGGAGGCGGGGCTAGCGCGCACGTCACGGCGCCGACGTCACGGAGTGACATTGGCTTTTGCCGGTCACGTGACCGGCCCTCCGCTTCCCTCAGCGCGAAAAATTAAATTATTCCGCACGCCTGCGGAAGCGCCACCTGAAGCCGCCCTCAGTAGGGGTAATGGGGGTAAGTGTTCCGCCTCAGCGCGGGTCAGCGCTGTCTTTTTGACCATGGACCCGGCCTTGTAGATCTATGCAGAGTATGACACGTCCAAATCTCTGCTGGAAAAGGAATGAAGGTATAATTCCAGCTATTGACTGGCAGGCCTCTCTCTGTCACTGAAAGTGTCACATTAGATTTAAACATGGAAACAATGTGTATCCCAATTGGAGACCAGCCATTATCTCAAAGACGAATGGAACACCAACGTATCCCGTCCGAGAATGGAACTCCTTGGGAATCACGGGCGACGGGCTGGACACGGACAGCGACACGTTAGGCTCATGTGAAGAGTCCAGTTCATGTTTTGTGGCTTTCACAAATATATCACGGGGCTTTGCGTTACCTTTGTGTTAGTACTGTGATCTGAGGATCACCTGGAGAAGCAGCTGGGCGTTCAGCTAGCGGTAAGGAGTTATAGGGAGCAGTTAAACTTACCGGGTCACCAAATCGTAATAAACGGTTTGCTCACACGTGAAAGGCCAGCAACCTGCTTCACACTGATGAGACACAAGGTTGAGACAGCTGTCTGTGAGTAGGGTTACTGACTCTGCACTTCTTTAAAACAGGCGTCTAATACACGGTAGGGGTTCTTGTTAAAATGGTTAGGAAGCAAAGAGTAACACACTGTGCTCATTTGCATGCCATTACCCAGAATCCCTAGCTGCACTGTATACTAAGAGATAATGTGGAAAGGCAGGGCCGCAGACCTGACTGAGACGTGTGAGTGTGCTCACAGGTGATATTAATCTTTGCTGTATAACATGCAAGAAGCTCTGAGAGCGGGTGTCACACTATCCAGCACCAATCGATGCAGAAGAAAATTCTTACTTTGTATCATAGAGCAAATTGCATGGTCTGGATACACTGCCATTTATATTCACATGGCCATCTTTGTCTCTTTGACATATCTGTAAAGCTTTTAATTAAATCACTTGTCCACAAGGGTTTAACTCCCAGCTGAAGGAGGCAGAGGGGAGTCAATATTTTAGAGTGGCTAATAAGGTCTTATGGGACCAATCTTAAATTCTATTAAGATACCAAATGTTAGGAACATGTTTATTTGCATCCCATTTAATCTGCGAAACCCTCCGTTTATCGAAATAGCTAAATTTAATACATGCCTCCTATATTTACGAATTTGATGTATATATTGTTTTTAAACTGAATTGTCTTTATTTTTCCATCCTAATAACCACAGTATGAAATCCGACATTCGTCTCTTTTGGGGGGGGGGGGGGAGGGGGGGAATGGGGGGGAGTCCTTTTTTAGGGATCCTTAATATGATCATTATTTTTTTCAGAACTGTTATATATATATATATATATATCACACCCCTGATTATCACTCAATAAGCCATTAAATCAGGGACAGGCAACTCCAGTCCTCAAGGGCCACCAACAGGTCAGAGTTTCAGGATATCCCTGCTTCAGCAGAGGTGGCTCAACCAGTGGCTCAGTTAATGCCACTGATTGAGCCGCCTGTGCTGAAGCAGGGACTGATTGAGCCACCTGTGCTGAAGCTGGGACTGATTAAGCCACCTGTGCTGAAGTTGGGACTCATTGAGGCACCTGTCCTGAAGCAGGGATAGCCTTAAACCCTGACTTTCTGGGCCTCTCGGACTCTCAGCTGCTTAAGCAACTGGTTGGAAATTAGCAGCAGCAAAGAGCTATTTTTTATACTGAAACTCCCTTGTAAGTTAAGGTAATATAAATATAAATGCAAAATGTTGAAATATTATGATTTGTCACGTTTTTCATGTATCTAAAATGGCATTACAATAAGCTTGTGGCCCCTCAACTCCAAAAAGTGTCCTGATGTGGCCTCTTTGGGAAAGCCTTAAGATACAAGCCTGCAGAGCAAAATGTGATTATCTACCCATAGAGGGCGCTCCAAACCCACAGTTCATTACCCAAAAGGATTTCCAATCTCCCTATAGTATCAATGGCTTCTTGAACAAATCCATTCATGGTTAAAGCCCCTTCTTTCTTTACAGAAAACACAATAACACAGCATTTTTACAATCAATTCATATATTGGATTTGATGACGCACCAAATATGGTTGTATCAAACCATCAAAGGCTGGTATTTTTTTTGCTCAGTGGAATTTTCAAATAACATTCTTTAAAATGCCCCCCCCTCCGCCCACAATAATTTGTATTCCTATTAAACAGAATGGCATACTTGCATTTAATTAGTAACTGATACTTCCACTTGAACTTGTCAAATTCTTTGGCTTTTTTGTTTTTTTTTAGGAATGTTTATTTTTAAGAACAGTTAAGGTATTTAGCAGCTGCTGTGTTTATGTAAAATAAAACAGCAGTAGAATTATTGTAATACTTCCATTTGCCAAAACAAAATCTTTCTTCCCAAATAACAAAAGGAAACTTTGATGTGTGTATTCCGAGAGGGGGAACGAAAACCCTTAAATGGTAACACATTTTTTTGCTCTTGGATTTTAAATCTTAATCAGTTCGATTTCAAAGACTGCTCTTTAATATCACACCAACCGCACAAAATAATAAATTAATTAAAATACAAGGTGTAGTTAAAGTGGCAACAATTCATTTATTAACCAAAAATATATACTTTCTTGTACAATTTGGTTTTAACACATATGTACAGTTTCTTAACTATATATACAAAAAAAAAAAAATAGCAACGTTTAATTATCACAGAACATAACCTTACAATTTCAACTAATCAGCATGAGAGCATAGAAACAGGGAGGTTCTGTTTCATTGTGTTATACACCGACGTGCTTTACAATACAGTATGCAACTATTCGCAGACATATTATATTACAATTATTACAGCAATGGTAAAAAAATATATATTCAATGAAACTGCTAAGAGGAGGATAAAGCAGAGAGGATCATAGCTGCATCAAGTTGGTTTTGTGGCCTGAAAAGAGGGAAATACATGAATAAATAATTGACTATGTATATCTATATATACACACACACACACTATATATACAGTATATATATCTATATATCTATATCTATATATCTATCTATATATCTATATAGTCAATATATATATAAATAAATAAATGCCCTGCTCGGATATATATATGCCTATTAATCAAACTGGTCTCTGTCTTTATCTGTGCTTGTTTTCACACTGTAATAATGACTGATTATTTATATTATATGAACTGATATTATTACTATTTTCCTTCACTGTGTGCATAACGACATGTTAAATATATCCCCAGGTTTTATATTATCCGTTTTATAACTAGAGGACAGGAAAATTATATTGCTTAATAATTAGCTAAGTGTCAGTAACAACTGTCTCTGAACTAAGCTAGCAGAGAACCTCTCCATTCCTTCCCTGACTCATATAATAAAGTGCATGCTTTCTCCCCCTGTAATTGCCGCCGATCTCTCGTTCTACTCATTTTAATCACTGGGTTGTTTTGTTTGTTTTAACTCTGTGTGGTATTTTGGTTACAGAACTTGTATACACAGATATTTCTATATAACAATAAAATACTCAGTCCCAGACATGAAATAATAATCATTTGCCTAATGAATAATAAATAACAACACTATGCATAATGACTCATTAGTATTCATTAAAAACTGGCAATTAATTTCTTGACAAATCATTTTTTTGGAAATTATGGTAACATAGTAAAAAATAATAATAATACTTTTTTATATACATATATATATATATATATATATATATATATATATATATATATATATATACACAAGCAGTAAAAAGTATATATATGCAGTAAAAAAAATAATATATATACACATACATGTTTATGTATTATTTTTACTGCATATATATACTTTTTACTGTATATATATATATATATATATATATATATATATATATATATAAAAGCTGTAACAAGTATATATATATATGTGTGTGTGTGTGTGTGTGTGTGTGTATATATATATGCAAGGTAATAAAGAAATAATATACACACATACATAAACAGTAAAAAAATAAGTTATGCATAAATATACTGTAGGCAGTAAAAAGTGTGTGTGTGTGTGTGTGTGTGTGTGTGTGTATATATATATGTATGTATGTATGATGTCTTACCTTCTTTGCGCAGGTTGGAAGGCTGTGCTTAGTAACTTTTTCTCTATTTCCAATGCACTAGGTCGATCTATAAATAGAGAAATTAAGGTTTTTAAACCCCAACTCTATTATCACGAATAGCTGTGTATTTACGTGTGGGATAAACGATAAAACGATTCGCGTTGTGCAGTATTTAAACGCCTCAATTTACAGCTCCAGTAACTCTGTGGAAAGGGGCATCAATTATTCTGATAATAAATACAATTTGGGGATCTTTTAGATTTGTGGATTTAAACTCAGAATGACTGAGATTTGTGTCTGTATGTATGTATATCTTTATTTAAATGTAACTCCCTGTTTTTTCACTGTATTTCTTTATGTATATTCAAATTTTTATTTTCTTTCCGTAATTCAGCTTTTTTTTTTTAAATGTAAGTGTGTTTTAAATGTAAAATTCTCCATCCCAAATGTATTTATGATTTATTAAGAGCACTAGTTAAATATTACCTCTCTCCTAGCATTTGAACCCATTTATAAAACTTACACAGCATTTTTTTAAATATGAAAATCTATTTTTTTTTCGAAAGCTTTTTTTACCTTTTCCTACTTAAAAAAAGAAGTGAAATCTGAAATGTATTTGTTTTCTAAGCACATGGAATATTTAAAAGTCGCAGTTTCTTGTACAAAATAACATGATAATCTGAGTTAGTAAATTTATTTGCTGTCTAACACAGATTTTATTCACATTAATTGCTAAATAAGACGTAATTCCAGTGAAAGTGACAGGGCCCTGGAACAGCGACTTGTATCTGAGTTTCCCAGTTTCCTGTTACATTAAGAGAGGAAAAACAGTGACAATAAAGAAAGAAAACGCTTCCTACAGTAAGGGGCATTTAAAAGAAGCATTTAGGATTTAAAATACTTGCTCTGCATTTAGTACATGTTATTAAATGACACACGAGACGCACAAATGATCAGTTAATATTTCCCACACACGCATGCATGGGGAGATACAAGCATTGAGATATTTATAATACATTTATGTAAACTTATACAAAGGAAATACAGTTTATCTATTTACATATACAGTGCAAAAGTTCTAAAATAATAGAAATATGGGTACATAATCTGTATATATATATACACACACACACACACAAAAATGTACAATTTTATATGTATATATATATATATGTGTGTGTGTGTGTACAATACGTATATATGTGTGTGTGTGTGTGTGTGTGTGTGTGTGTGTGTGTGTGTGTGTGTGTGTGTGTGTGTGTGTGTGTGTGTGTGTGTGTTGTTGGTGTGGGGGTGGGAAGTATGTACTTGCAATAATATATTCTCTCTAAGATATTCTGAGGAAGAATAATTATACAGTTGCAGAGAGAGAACATAGGAAGTGATATTATATTGATGTATATATTTGCATGTGAGGTGTTTCTTGTTCTGCCATATACTAGCTGTTCCTGTTCATACACACACACACACACACACACACACACACACACACACACACACACACACACACACACACACACACACACACACACACACACACACACACACACACACACACACACACACACGTTAATAATGTACATGATAGTCACCTGTTACTGGCTCTGTGCTCTGGCTGTGCTCCACTTTCCTGGCAAATGCAGCAATGCCCACACTGGGGCCCGTGTGGCTGGCCCTGAGTCCTTGCAGAAAGTGGGCAGAGTTCAGTAAAGTGAGTTGCTGAGCAGAGAAAGAAGCCCTGCCTGTCCAGCTCTGGAACTTGCTGCCAGGACAGGAGACCAGTCTGTGATGTGGGATCAGGTTCTGAGTGCTCACAGACCCACTGCTGTGAGGGGAACTGCGTGGGATATCTGGGGCCGTGGCTGTCTCCGCCAGGGACCAGATTTTGGGTTTCTGGGCAGTGGGCAGGTTGTTTTCTGGAGAGGGGCTTGGGGACATGCTATTCAATTTGATCTGCTCACAGACAGGCTGTAAAGATTTGGCTTCAGGAGAAAGCGCACACTTGTCCCCCTCCAACACCCTGCTGTCCCCAACCACTGACTTCAGGAACCTGTCCTCGGTTCCATTCAAGTCATCAAACCCATCAGAACCTTCCGAGTCACTCCTGGCATCAGTCTTGGAGTCAGAGTGAATATCTGTGTCCTGATCATCCAAATCTTCTTTATTCTCAATATTCTCAGTATCAATATTCTCCAAATCAATCTCCTCCTCATCCTCACGTTTGTCCTCTTCTTCCCCTTCGTGGTCACTGCCATAGGAGTTGCCCTCTTCATCTGTCCGGCTCCTGGGGGCCCAAGTCATTTTATTCTCCTTTTTAAGCCTCCTCCGGGCGTTGGCAAACCAGGTGGACACTTGGGTGAGGGTCATTTTGGTGATGATGGCCAGCATGATCTTCTCGCCCTTGGTAGGGTAGGGGTTCTTCCTGTGCTCGTTGAGCCAGGCCTTCAGAGTACTTGTGCTTTCTCTGGTAGCGTTCTTTGGCCTTGATGGATCTCCAAACTGGTATTGTCCATAGGGGTAAAAAGCTGGGTGGTGGTGAGAGAAAGCTCCATGTTGAATTCCTGGATTTTCCTTCATCTCATACTGGGAACCCTGGGGGCAAGACAGAAAAGGTTTCAGAAATGCAGAAACACCGCACAAAAGCCAACCATCACCCAGAGAGACAGCCATGTATCACTCAACCCAACTCTAGAGACCCAGAATCAGTTTCCCCAACATCAGGCATTATAGGGTAATATCGGACTGGTGGCTGCAGAATGGGGTAGATAATATTATAGTCACACTAGCCCACTCCCCTACTCTGAAATAGAGGTAATAAGAAGTTACTGACTAGAACGTAGTGGAGTGTTCCCCCCCCCCCCCCTTCAAATATGTCCCACTGGTCTGCTTCTCTTCACAGGTTTTGGTTTCTGAACTTGTCAGCCAAGCTCAGCTCATTTTACAAGAAAAACAAACTTTTTGTTTAACCCCAGAAATGAGAGCAAACAAATCTTTGCAAAGTCGTACATGCTGATGAAAAACTGAATTTAAAAATAAGGGGATGGGGAGCGGGGCTGGGGGGGGGGGGGGGGGGGTGAGACGACAAATAGAATTATTCCATGCAAGAAAACTCAGATAAAGGAAACTAAATAAGTAGTTTCTCTTTCAAGCAGCACATCGTTTATTTTACATTTCCAGAGAAAGAAACATTGTTTTTTTTTAACGCAACAAACGAAGGAAATGGGATACACAGTATTGTGGGGTACACATGTGAAACTGTTGAGGGGGTTCCTCTGTATTTCTATAGGGTAACACAACCAGTTTATCCATATGTGAAACTAAAGTAATGTAAATATGGGCTGAATAAAGGGGCATAGCCAAACCCAAAGTGGCTAAGGGGATCTAGCCATATTTTAAAATAATTTATTGGGGTATACCCTCTAAACTAACAGGGGTTACAGCGGGGAAACGAAATAAGGCGCCTCGACCCCCACATCCTCCTCTCTGCAACAAGCTCGGGGATTTACGCATGTTTATTAAAGTGGTGGAAGGGTTAACCCAGCAGAAAAGGGGTCCCGGAGATGGTCCCACTAACAGGTCATGCACACAGTGTCCTTACCAGTTGTGGGAATATTGCAGGGAGCTCAGTGGTGTAGGGTAGGAATGCCCCGTAAGCCTGAGCTGCAGCAGCTGCATAAGGAGTCCCATACATGGAGGATAACACATTAGAGAGAGTCCCAGCTGGGGTCAGCTCTGCTCCACTCCTCGTGCTGCCTACCCCCTGCCTGTCAGAGGGGTACAGGGGTCTGATGTACTGGTACCCCAGCTGTGGGAAGGACATGGTGGAGGCTGGGCAGCAGGAGACACAGCAGAGGGCTTACTGGGTACTGAGTACCCTCTTCAGTGGCTTGGATCTTCTTCCCAGGGAGACCCTACACAACATCAAGCAGGAGGGGAAGGGGGGATCCAGGCTTGTAGGGTCTTTGCAATGTTCTTGGTGCCTCTGTCCTCTCCCTCTGGTGCTATTGATCTGAGTGGACCCAGGTCAGCTCCTTACAGATTGCTTCAGATCATTGGCACTCAGGCTCTGATTGACATTGCAGACTCCTCCTCCCTCTCTCTCTCTCCCTTCCAGTCTCTCTCTCTCTCTCTCTCTGCTTTCTCTTTTATTCACCACCCCCTTCCTAAATCTCTGGTCTTCCCTTTAACCCTTGCAGTGCCAAGGAAGGGCTGCAGCGCCTGACAGCAGTGGAGCTGTGAGAATAATCCCCTTTGGTGCTGCAGGGGTTAACACTATTTTTCTTCTTTTTTTGGATGTCCCCAATTAGCTCAGTGTTCCCGTCCCTGTATTCTGTATTGTTTTGTGAGTATTCTTCATACAGACAGGGGGAGAGCCCAGAGAAGGCAGGAAAGTTATTATGCATAGACAAATATAGAGATGTGTGTGTATATATATAACTTCTAAATGCATTCCTATATATATATATATATATATATATATATATATATATATATATGTATATATATATATATATATACATATATATATATATATATATATATATATATATATATATATATATATATCATATATATATGTGTGTGTGTTGTGTGTATATTATACAGTACGTGTGTGCGTACAGTGACATATATGTGTGTATATATATATGTACTGATACCTCTACATATATATATATATATATATATATATATATATATATATATATATATATATATATATATATATATATATATATATGTACTGATACCTCTACATATATATATATATATATATATATATATATATATATATATATATATATAAAATTAAAGAGAGAGAATTTTTATTTATGTGTGTGCCAATTAGTATTTTTGGATATGTGTATATCTCTATTTAAATTATTTGTACATATCTATAATATTGAACTATATGCATGTGACTATTGATCAGACCTGTGTTACCATTTATATACAGTATATATTATATGTAGGTATTAAGTACAGTATATACATACATCACGTTTACATCTCACTCCTATAAATAAGTGTTTTCTGCCTTTTTCCCCTTGGGTCTGGGGGTTCTGTCTTGGGCTTTTTCTACTCGGTTTGGGGGTGTAGTCTTGGGCTTTTTCTACTCGGTTTGGGGGTGTAGTCTTGGGCTTTTTCATCTCTGGGTCTGGGGGTTCAGTCTTGGGCTTTTCCTACTTGGATTTGTGGGTTCAGTCTCGGGCTATTTCTCTTTGGGTTTGTGGGCTCAGTCTTGGGTTTTCCCCCTGTGTTACTGTGTATGCAAATAGGGATTAAGTGGAGAAGAGATATGTGATTTCTGTCTCGCATATTAAATCTTTTAAAGAGGATTTT
Source organism: Ascaphus truei (assembly GCF_040206685.1). Classification (NCBI taxonomy): domain Eukaryota; kingdom Metazoa; phylum Chordata; class Amphibia; order Anura; family Ascaphidae; genus Ascaphus; species Ascaphus truei. The sequence goes on along the minus strand of NC_134501.1, from coordinate 24,867,792 downwards.
GAATTAGTCTAAACTATCAGTGGGCAAAAAAAAAGAGGGTTAATTTTCTCCTAATAGGGAACTTCAAAGACTTATAAGTCACAATTTTACATCAAAGAGGGGAAAAGAAGTCAAATTAAAATGTGAACAAAGGAAAGACAGGGGCAGCCCTCTGGGCGCTTTGTAAGTGTGTAGTGTGGAAGGAGAGACAATGATAGGCACTAGAATTAAACCCATTAACACCTTTTTGTCTTGGTGTTAAGCTGTAATTAGAAAATTTATGATCACTTTGCTTATTCTGAATGGGACACATGCAAGTATTCAGAGTAACTGCTAGGAGTGCAAGACACAGCTACCCAGCTCTGTGCAGAAAGAACAACCCCAAACCTATACAGATTGTAGGTGTGTAACTGACGTCTCACTGCAGTACGTTCTGTGTTTCTTCAGTGGGAACAAGAACATCTCACACTATTATAATTCGCAGGGCAGTAGAAAAAGATCCAGTTTTACAAAGGACGTTTACTCAACTTTACTGCATTCACTTAAAAAAAAAAAAACTGATTTATATTTAATTTGTTCTTATTTATATTTGAGACGTTGTTGTACAGATTTTTATTTGGGATTTTATTATAAAGATGGCAGAGGTTATTGCTCAGATTCATTTATATTTAAACGATCAGTCTATGTGTGGCACTTAAAGTAAGGTTTTACTTATCCTAAGTAATCATGAAATCTGGCCAAAGGACTTTTCTTTTATTTCTCATTTTGCTTCAGAAATGAAATATTTGCCATATTCTGTGCCGGTTAAAGCGACCTTCATAGCTTCTCATAATGATAATGTTTCATCTTGTAATAAATAAGGATTATAGCATAACAAGCCCCAGAATTAAAATTCCCTGAATCAATATATGGAAATCTGAAAGAGACATCTCTAATCGTATTAAGTTTATCCTGATATCACTCCCTATATGATAATCTATCTCATAATAACTCAGGATTTGCCTGGATTTATACCCCCACTATCCCACTTTGGATTTAGCAATAATGCTGTATATTCAGATATATTTAACTATATGAAATGCAGGCATATAATTGTTTCTTGCTGGATCAAATAGAAAATTAGAGTTTCATCTTCATATTCTTTATTTAATTTGGGTTTTTTTTTTTAGATTTGATTTTTTTGTTGTTGTCATTCATTAGATCCTTTGAACTGGGACATCATTTCATGTATGAGTGAGAATATATATTATATATGCATCTGCTCGCTTTCATTTTTCTAGCATATGCACGGTCTGTACATGGATAATACATGCGATTTATAGAGCAAGTTATATATACTAAATATATAATATATATATATATATACACACACACATATATATATATATATATATATATATATATATATATATATATATATATATAAAATCTAGAAATAAATATATATAAATTGCACACACACAAACATGTATTTTCAAAGAAGCCCAAATTCACTTCCAATATGACAAATTATTACTTTCATTTCTATATGTTTTTTCTTCTTGTAAGTATCAGTCAATCTAATAATTTGTCATATTGAATGTTGCATTGGGTTTCTTTATTTACTGCTATGTATCTGAGGTCACGTTCCCAATAGCAGTCCAGTTGGTGCCATTACATCTATAAATATATAATACTGTAGGATTGGGTTTTGAGCTTGCTACTACTGTGTATGTCTAAATATAAATATATGTATGTAGTAAATACTATATATATTCATACACACACACATTATATATATATATACACACACACACACACACACACACACACACACACACACACACACACACACACACACACACACACACACACACACACACACACACACACACACACATACCTATATATATATATAGGTATATATGTGTGTGTGTGTGTCTGTGTATATATATATATATATATATATATATATATATATATATATATATGTGTATGTATATATATAGCAAATGGATATATATATACATTTGCTATATATACATACACACACACATATATATATACACATATACATACACACACACACACACATACATATATATATATATATATATATATATATATATATATATATATATATATATATATATATATATATATATATATATATATATATAGTGTCACTTAAAATATGTATATTTAACAAAACTTCTAAAGCGTAGTTATTGGAAATACCTTTAGGTATAAATCCTATTAAAGTTTGCTTTTAAATGAAACTGCTTGATCCTGTGTGGATCTGTGCAGGCTGTAAGTAAAAGGCAGAGCTTACCATGCTAACAGCTAAGTTCATAAACCCAACGTGATGAGTTTATTATCTGGACTTGATGTCTAGTGTCATGAAGATAGATTCTTAATCAACAAACACAATCAATAGAGGGCTCATCCTGCAGTGTGTGAAATACATGTGTATACACGGACAATAGGAAATAGAAAGGGTAATGTATGCATAGGGGATCAACTTTTATTTCTAAGAAATAAGTACACGTATTAGGCAGAAAGCCCATGATGGATTGTACAGGTGAAGTGTGACCAGAGGGTGAAGTCCTGGGTGAAATCAACAAGGCAGAGGCTAGGGAAGAGTGAGATGGGTATGAGGGGAGGGGAAGGGGTTCTGGGACCTTACAATAAAGGGGGAGGTGAGACATTTATGAGTAAGGCTGGGTTCAGGTCACTATGAGGGTGAGTAATGGTTTATTAATGGGAAAGAAATGGACAGGAAATCCAGACAGACCTGGAGGACCAGGGGAGAGAGAGGGAACAGAAACTCCATGTCTCTTAGCTGGAAGAAAGGGAGAGAGAGGGGGGACATGGCAACAATCTTTTCAAAGGAAAGCTGTAATGAAATAAATGTGTGGTGTGGTGTGTACTGTGAAAATACAGCTCAGGACATAAGTTATAGGAAGAGTTAGGGAGGCAGATACATTACCTGGAGGGGGTGGGAAGTGACATCGCAGTATGCAGAATAAATGCCATAAAACACACTTCTACTTAAGATTGCAAGCTCTGCAGGGGAGCAGGGAGCTTGCCACAACATCTTGTTTTATCATTGGGGTGTGTAATCATTGCCTGCCTTTTATTCAAAGGTGTAATGCTGGTGCAGATCGAGTATGTCTGGCACTATTGCAATTCAAATGTAATGCTAACACACAATTAAAGTAGATATGATAAATATAAGGAATCAGCTTGGTTGATAATGACACAATGCAATGGAAGGTTTCAAGGACCAATATTTATATCGTTGTGAACTATTAGTGGGTTTGTGTTCATCCTGCAAGTTTTGGGATCATGTATTAGGAATAGGGGAATCCTTTGCATGTGAAACTTCCAAGTTTTACAAGTCTGCCCTTCAGATAAAGACTTTCTGTTTTGGGGTTATTTGGAGGAAAGTATGTAAGCAAATGATGTAGTGGGAAAATAGGATAAAATCACTGGAAATTGCCACACTATTAAAATATGCAGCACTGTGTTTATTTCTCTATGGAAATATAACTACTATTTTTTATTTTTTATTTCATGATTTAAATATGTATTTTGTTTTTAATGTTGTAAATTATATGACATAGAAAGAGGCTAGATTAAAATAAAGTAAGCCTTATTTACAGAGATATAGGTTTTAAGTACATTGTATACGAATCAAGTCAATGGCCATTCTTAAAAGGGCCCTGCAGTTTTTAAACGGTTAAAATCCCGTTACCAATAAATGTACATAAAAATACATTTTCTGCATTAAAACCACGCCATGATTATCGCCTTCGGAATAATTTAATATAATAGTATATTATTTTTCATATTGGATGATATTATATTTCATATGGCATCATGTATCATTTGATGTGGGGTCAGGATGCTTCACCTGGCATCTGAGGGGTTACAAATGTTAGGGAACAATATTAGAACTTGTTTCCTTTGGGTCACCCATACTATGAATGAAGGGGGCAGGAATTGTGCAGGGCTCTCAGCTTGATTGCTCTTGTCTCCTTACTAGGACCTGTCAAAGCAGAGAGGAAAAAGCCCTGATTTATTACCCCAAACATACACACACACTCCTGCCCTGTGCCCTAAACACACACAACTTAACCCTCTGAAATCTACGCTGGGAACCTCAGGGAGGAGAATATTTAATGTACTTTGTTTACACTTAAGTGGGATGGAAAAGAGCCGACTTGGAATTCACAACTTAAGTGCAATTTTGGATTGGAAGCTCTGTTCGGAGAAGTTGAAAGCACTCTGCACCGTTTGCCAGGTTTCGACTTCTTTTTTAAGACAGGGTTTGCCCCCATTCGAGGGCCAACAAGAGATCAGATTTTAGGATGTCCCTGTCTCAGCACAGATGGCTCAATCGGTTCCTGCTTCAGTGCAGGTGGCTCAATCAGTCCCTGCTTCAGCACAGGCGGCTCAACCTGTCTCTGCTTCAGCACAGGTGGCTCAATCAGTGGCTCAGTCTTTGACTGAGCCACTGATTGAGTCACGTTTGCTGAAGCAGGGATATGCTGTAAACCTGACGTGTTGGTGGCCCTTGAGGACTGGGGTTGCCCACCCGTGTAATACACCCCATGAGGGTGACAGTTAGGGTATTGTGTGCCTTTTCTGTTATTACAGGGAAAATGGCCTAAAGACCATTTAATAATTCTTCCTAAACGTGCAGCGGTTCATGTATTGGAATGACAGAAACTACCCAGCCACGTGACACCGTCTCTAGTATTATTAATCTCAATAGCGCCTCAATTTTCATCTGATAATACACAGCAACAAATAAGATGTAATACACTTCCTATTGTCTCAGTTTGACGTAATATTTACGTCCTCTATAGGCGCACAATGTTGCTGTCCTTCCCGCGTTGTGCTGCGCTACGGAATATGCTGGCGCCATACAAATAAAAGATGCCGATAATAAGAGCGCTCACTGCTTCTGGTGTAGGTTAAATCCCTCTGAGCTGATCTGGGGTCCTTCCCTAGACCCCCCTAATTCCTGATCGACAAGTAACTTTGTTCGCTAGGAAACAATAATTGTGCGGGTACACAAAATGGCCAAGGCGGGGGGGAGGGGGGAGCGGGTCAGTGCTCACTCTGACCCTAAAAAAAGTTGTGCCGTCCTTAGGGACATCTTATTGCGACTTTCTACCCGTGACCTTGCCGACACTGCTGATATTTTGGGAAATTGGGGGGGTTGCGGAACCACAGACCAGATCTGGGGGTGCAACTTGTACTAAGAAAGCATGGGGGGGGGGGCTTTTATGAAAGAGGTTTGGCTACAGAATCAGAACAGATTTATCAAACAAGAAAATCCCATTGGTTTTAATGGGAAAGAGGGTCATTCCTTAAAAAGCTGGTGCACATGTGTATCATTTTATTTATACAGTGCCAGCGCTGTACTCAGAGCTTTACAGAATGACAATCCAAGGTAAATAAAGTACAAACACTGGGGACACGCGCAACAGGTAAATTACAACATGAGGCAAGGGGAATCCCTCTCCCGAAGAGCTTACAATCTAAGTACAGTTTTTGTTTTTTACCGTCTTTGATAAATAACCCTTCCTATTTTCAGCTATTGAGAACTGAAGATGTTGGGAAACCCATTTCATTTGATGTGTTTTGAGGCCAGTATAGTTTATCAGTTAATGAATCAGGCGTTTATTGGTGAGAATGCATCTGACCAACCGGCCAACCAGCCAACCAATTGATTAACCAATCAACCAACTGGCCAACTGGCCAGCCAAGCAACCAACCAACTGGCCAACTGACCAACCAAGCAACTAACCAAGCAACCGGCCAACCGGACCACTGACCAACCAAGCAACCAACCAACCAACCGGCCAACTGACCAACCAAGCAACCAACCGGCCAACTGACCAAACCGGCCAACCAAGCAACTGGCCAACTGGCCAACCAAGCAACCAACCAACTGGCCAACTGACCAACCAAGCAACTAACCAACCAACCGGCCAACTGACCAACCAAGCAACCGGCCAACCGACCAACCGGACCACTGACCAATCAAGCAACCAACCAACCAGCCAACTGACCAACCAAGCAACCAACCGGCCAACTGACCAAACCGGCCAACCAAGCTACCGGCCAACCAAGGAAATTAACGAGGGCGGCGGGGGGTGGTTTTGGGTGTGGGAAGAGAGATTCCCTTATTTTTTTTAAAGGCGTAAGTAAAAAGATCAAAGGGTTAGAATTTGAGGGTGTTCAGGTTACAATGTGTATTTTATCCCTAATTCCAGGGCTGCAGATAAGCCGTATACATTCTTATCACATGTGGAATCAATCTAAAAGGAGCCCGGATGAAAATCCGCTAATTGCAGTGACATATGATTTGGAAAGACAACACCATTAACCTTTGCAGGGCTGAACGGGTTGGGGGGGGTCATTTCTTTAACCCCGTCGCTGCCGGAATGGCCTCTAACGCACTGAGCAGGGCTGTAGCTTCAGCTCCCGCTCCCATCTTTTATTTTTTACACTCTTTTTTTAATTTCTTTTTTACATGTAATTTGCGAGCCCCTCTTTAAATAAAGGCTGGGGTAACATCGTTAAGTTGACGTCGCTGCACATTTTCTCAGCCCCGATCGCTATATTTTTAGACTCCTCTGAAGTTCGGAGCCGTAATAATTTAAAACAGCCGGGCATTTTATATATTTCCTGGTATTTGCCGTTTGGCAGAAAGGACCCAGAGTCGACGTTCGAATCGCCGCCGCTACACGCAACTCAGGCGACGACACAAACGTTAAAACTCAGAGGGGAGAAGTATCGCATAATACTGCATATTTTATTTTGGCATGGCGCCGAGCTGACCATGCACTCCGCACTGTACTTATCATTTTGTCCCACAGAGCTGACAATCTAATTGCAGTGAACGTAAAGTGGCCTGCCCGTGGGGTATAAGAAGAGTGAACGCTGGATTTCGAACATAGGATGTCATTCCTGTATGACTATTACACGCCATTTCAGCTTCATTTCTACCTGTAGAAGGGACCTTTGCGATCCGAGGAGCTGGCACTCTTTTAACCACGGGTTACCTATTACAAGTATCACTTCTACGTTACTTTCAGATTACTTACCTTACGAAGTATGTGTCTCTATATAGGACCGCGCAATGTAACCCATAGACAACTGCAAGGCAGCCAGCAGCAGAATGGTTAATTCTGATACGAAAGGGGCGGGGGGGAAGGGGGAGATAGATATAGATATTAAATATATATTTTTTATTTCCACAATTTCAGGGATGTCAGCGAGAGGAAAAAAACCTGTAAGTGTTAAGTCTCTTTTGGGATTTTGCATCCTAGAATTTTGGGGAAATGGAGAAACTGTGGGAGTTTTTTTTGGGGTTGTTTTTACGTTACTTAAGGATTTAGTGCCAAGCCTGTAAATCCAATGACCTTAGGTGAGAAAAAAAAAAGTTTATTATTACCATTTGTGTATCCCTGTGCTAGGAAACAGATGTGATTTAAGTGTCTAAGTGTATGTTAATACTTAAACTCACTCTATAAGCAAAAGCAAAGTGAATACATTCTGCTATGTTACTTGTTTGGTAACATTCCCCTTAGCCTATTTTATATATATATATATATATATATATATATATATATATATATATATATATATATATATATTATAGGCTATCTATTTAAGTGTACAATCTATGGGATCCATAGAAACTATATTACATGTTGGGCCTTTAAGTTAATACATCGGTCTGCACTTCTAGATCCTGTGAAGAATTTCTACTTGTTTTTGCATCAGATGTAAAAAAAAAAAAAATTGTTAATGGGAAGAGTCTTCTTTTGGCACAAATTAGCAGGGTAGTGGGGTTTGTGATGTGTTTTTGAAGGGAAATAAACAAAGAGCGAGATGCAGAATTCGGATCTATACATTAAAACAGGTCTGGCCTACTCCAGTCCTCAAGAGCCGCCAACAGGTCAGGTTGAGTCATTTTGATTGATCCACCTGTGCTAAACGTGGCCATTTGTGGCTCTTGAGGAATGGAGTTGCCCATCCCTGCTTCAGCACGACTGAACTCCAATTCAAATAAATGGGCGTTTAGAGATGCTCAAGCTTAGCGTCCCTTAGTGAACATGGGCATTAGAAAGCAGGTCCTGGTTGAAGTCCAGTGGTGAGAGAGAACGGTCCCCCAGACTTGCCTCACCCCCTCATCACCCAGCACACCGTGCTTCCACTGCAGCCAGGGCTTCTGGGTAATGATATGCAAATAAACACTCACAGTGTGTCAGTACGAAGGAGTAAACCCCATAATTCAATCCAAAACTACTGGGGCAACTTCACAGAGTAAACCAAAACCAAACAATGGCGGGAAAAGTCATATCTTTTACCTGGTGTGACAGCCCCTTAAAACAATGGGTATTTTTCCTACCCCGGCCCTTTTAGTAAGTAGCTCCCTGTATAAGGGACACACAGCGCTGTCTGAAATAAAGCTCCTGTTTATTTTCCCCTGGCACCCATGCGGCACAAGACCTGAGTATCTCTCCCAATGAGGCTCCTCTGAGATGTCTCGTCCCTGTCACCACGTGACCAAATATCCCCGGCTCTGTATCTTCTGACCTGGGGGGTGTTTGCGTTGCCATCAGAACTGTTTAAATCCCACCTTGTAATGAGAGAACGGGGTACAGCGCACTTTTATTCTTCACCCCGCCGCAGGACCGCTACTTACAAAGGAAATGGATTTATTTTAAAGAGCGGCTCCTAAGTCTTAAGTCTTTCTAAAACACGGGACAAGGAACCTGTGCTGATCAGCGCAGATCAGGGGCGGGGCAACTGCAGTCTTCAAGGGCCACCAACAGGTCAGGTTTTCAGGATATCCCTGCTTCAGCACAGGTGGCTCAATCAGTGGCTCAGTCTGAGCCACTGATTGAGCCACCTGTGCTGAAGCAGGGATATTTTTAACGCCTGACCTGTTGGGATTGAGCCACTGTTTAGCCACCTGTGCTGACGCAGGGGTATCCTTAAAACCTGACCTGTTGCTGACCTTTGAGGACTGGAGTTGCCCACCCCTGGTGTAAATCCTTATTTTAATTCAGGCCATTAAGTGTAAATACTCTGTGATCTTTTCAAAGAAGAAGAAAAAAAAAAACCTAAACATTAATTTGGCCAATTTGGGCTACATTGGTTCATTGATAAATAAAAACCTGTGAATTTTGCATTTATTGTTTTAAAAAAAAAATCTCCTAATGAGCATTGTAGGTTTGTATAGTGCGATTTTAGCTTTACTGCCCGCAGGGTCTGCAATATATCTATTCATTATTATCTGCATTCATATCGTTTAATGCCCCAGTTTCAGCTTCAGTTTCATCTCTAGCATATTAAGTAGAAATAATAAAAAAATGTATCCCCTAATACTGAAGTATCTCTAGTATAGGGTGAAGCAGGTTTTATGGAGACTTGAAATGCCCCCCCCCCCCCCGCAAGTGCCTTACCTGTGCTAACAAGGACCAAGGATTTAAGATATAGTAATGTAAAAAAAATAATTTTTTTTTTTAAATGATTTTCCAAAAATGTCCACCTCTCCCCCCAAACCACTGCCACTTTGGAATTGCTGCATCATTCCTGAGTTAGGCAGGAACCTCCCCCCCACCCCCCCTGAGTCTCGCCCCTCTCTAGACAAATGCCAAGGGGATGTGTTAATTAAGCAGTGTAAACAGGGCCAGGGAAAACAGACTCTGAAAGTGACACCAGGTCACAAATCTACTTCACACCTCCAAATAATAGGGCTGGGGAAACCGTCACTTGGAAATCCACATCCAGGCGAATGATCTCATTAAGTAGATTAGTAGGGGGGAATAGAATCCCTGTTTTTGGTAAACGAGGAGGCAGGTGCCCTGTTTGTTTGGGAATGTACTCTCAATAGCAGAATCCCACTTGGCAACCTACTGTATGCTGGAGTAGAAATACACTGATATAACCCATCCCGAGGGGAGCAGGCAGTCCTAATCCCCCCGAAATAAGGCTAATCTCCTAAAAAATGGGGCAGCGGAATAGTCACTTTCCGATCCTTTTAACATTTCTGTTGCAGATGGGAAGAAAGCAACATTGCCATCAGTTATTATTATTCCAAACATAATCCGTAGCGCAGTACCGAAGGGTCGGAGGACGTAAAACAATCAAATATTAACCCTTAACACACGTTGTTACCGTAGGTAACGTTTAAGAATCCTTTCCAAATAACTTGTCTTTTTTTGGGGACGTTGTATCACTCGCCACAATTGGAGATATTAAACACACGGTAATATGCGTTGGTGCTGTGCGAGTCTGTATCTATTTCGTATATTATTTCTTTTATTTCATTTATTTATAAATTGTGTTACCAGGAAGTAATGCATTGAGAGTTACCTCTCGTTTTCAGGCATGTCCTGGGCACAGAGTTATGATGACAGATACAAGGTTACAAATACATAGTTACATTAAGTGAACAGGGTTATACATTATATACAGTATATGTATGCACAGAACGTATATAGGTTGGATTTGGAACATTAAGAGGAAAAGACTCAACAGACTATGATAGATTTCGTAGGTCAGCAAACACACATCCTGCCCCCTTTGCAAATGGTGTTAGTTCAAGCTTCAATGTAATGATTTTTCCCTTAACAAGCACTTTATGTAAATGTACAGAGAGGCCGTTTATAGAGATTTGGAAATCAATATGTTTAGAATTGCAAGTGATTTCTGACTATTAAAAGTTCATTGCATTATCAGCTTAATGATCCGCAACAGGACGCAGAAGATTCCGCTTAATTGCTTCCAGCCGCGTGAACATGTTTCACCTACAAAATGTATCCCAAAAAGGGGCTCGTCTCTTCTCCGGAGATGTGTGTCAGACATTGATAAAGACGTTTACCAGCACATGTCAGTGACCCTGAACGTATATAGGTATCATCCAACACCCCTCCCGTTTACAATTTCCCATCACGCTCAGTTTAATAGGAGTGGATGGGCCATTAAAAAATTAAGGCGCTTGTAAGAGATGCCGTTACACTACAATAGCAGGTGCCCAGCACCTGTATCCCATCCACGCAGCCTTATATCAGTAACAAACAAGCATTGATTTTGTGGTGAAGTCACTTTGGGATGGGGAATGAGTAAGTCCAACCAATGCTATCACTGTGTTACACGGAAATGGCCCGAGTAACAAGATGAATATTGATTCAGCATTATGTTTGATCAATAATGAAATAAGTAACTTCAGGGCCAAATTAAAATGCAAGCTGGCTTGACGGAGCAAGAGTCCGGGCCGAGTGACAAGGCGGACCCGGCAGGGATGGCTACATTGGGTCGGAGGCTGCGTGCGTCTGTCCGTGACTGGTCCAGGTTGGTGACGGGCTGGGGTACGATCGGACAGAGCCTCATTCTTCTTAAACATTTACTCGTTGCAAACCCTGTGAAAGCAACGGCTGAGAGGAGAGCAGCACATGCAGACACGTCTAAGGCTACGGCGCCAGTCCTCACTGCGGCCCGCGCGCCCGGCGGCGCATGCACAGACTACAGCTGTGATCGGCGGTCTGTAGGGGAGCGATGGGATGCGCAGGGGTGGGGGGAGGAGGGGGCGGCCATGACAGAGGGCGCGGCCATGTGGGGGCATATCTGCCTTTCCATTGGCTGTGCAACCACGTGACTGCATTGCGGCATGGGAAGACAAAATTCTTGTCTTCCCTGCCGGCGTACGCGTCACAGCGCTTTGCGCGCCCACACACACAGCCACCGGGGCCTGCCCCATAGTGGGCTGTGCTGTGGTGTGTGTTGCGCACGCCGCAGCACGCGACACAGCAGCCACTGGGGACCTGGACATAGCGATCTACTGAAAAGTAATTTCTGTATTCCGCTTGCGACTGCGCCAGTTGTAAGAAACGTGCTCATTGAGCGTCTAGAAGGTAAATCAGCGCAGAGAATATGAAGCATGACCGCCCGAGGCACAGAGGTTGATGGGATATACAATATATATGTTTTCTCGTATAACGCTGATGGTGGGCCCAACGCTGTACATAGAATTTTGCAGGCGCGACGCGCCACTGCCCCATAGCGTTTACAATCTAAGGCCCATGTTCACTAAAGGTTGCTACGCTTTACCATGCGCTAAGGCTGAGCACCATTGAGTGAATATGGGCCTAATTTTGTTGCCTTCCCCCTTCCCCCCCCCGGCACAGGAAGATAGAGAGCATCCCCCAAGGTCACATGGAAAGTGGACACTGGGGTTCAAACCTGGTTCACCCACTTCAAAGACTGACATTACCAATAAGTTTCACCTTCCTCCCATATACATTCCTTTATATTTAATAGGCACGCAGAGCAAAGTATGTGCGCGGTTTTGCGATATTGCCATTAAGAGACGCGGATTGAAAACTCTTCTGTAAATGTCCGTTTTCATTTTAGAAGTGCCGGGTATTTTCTTTGCTACATAAATACCTGAGAAAACCCCAAAACAAAACTATATCTTAATTTTTTACTTAAATTCTCCTCCGTAATAGAAATGGCCCCTTTCAAGCAAATCTTTCATTTATTGTATCATATATAATATATATATATACTGTAAATATTCCTGTATATTCATTTGCATGTCACACACACATATATATATATATATATATATATATATATATATATATATATATATATATATATATCACATATATACATAAAAATATATACATATACATTATATAAAATATAATATAATATATATACAGTGGTAAACAAATCACCAAAAAATCTACTCGCCGAACAAAAAAATCTACTCGCCACCTAGTACCACACGTGTGCTGCTTGGGCCAATAGGAGCTCGCCACGATGTTAAATCCACTCGCCCGGGGCGTGCAAATGTATAGGTTTGTCGTACACTGTATATATATATATATATATATATATATATATATATATATATATATATATATATATATGTAGAATTTCCTTAATAAATTGCAAGCCAGTTTGGGAGGAGCGCAGGGTTTGGGTATTTCTATATGTACATATCTATAGATGATATATAGATATATAGATAGATATATAGATGGACAGGCCCGTCCTTGGAATAATGTTTTATTTTTATAAACTGGGTGAACTTTTAAGAAGTTTGTGAATAAAACAAACCTACACATTTCTGCAAAACTTTTCCTGCTTATTTTAAGTTGCTTTTTTTTTTCATAAATAAAATAAAATCCAAAACTAAAACCCAACCAGGTTCCAGCGACACCAAAACAGAATTCGTTTAAGAACCAAAACCCCAGGGAAACCCCCTCCCTTACACATCTACTCACTCACTTATTTATCTTGCGCATTCCTGCGATATCTCCATTATTTATTCAATGCAGTAATATCTTGTATTATTATTTGGGAGACGTCGGTGTCAAATAATATTTCCAGGGCTCATTAAAGATGGCCGCCGTGGCCGTTTGTCTCTGCTCTATAACTGTCCTTTGCTAAGCTCTTTTTACAGAGATGGCAATGAGGATTCATGGTTCTCAGATCTCAAACAAGGGACCTCTTCTTAGCGGGGATAATAGAGTTGTACTTGACACTGAACAATGACCTATGGCTAAACACATATCCTTCAGCAGTTTAACAGACATGGGATGGAGAATACTCTGCCTTCATCACACACCATCAGCATTAATATTCCCCGGACAAAAAATGAAGCTACCCCCATATTAAAAAATCAATCACAAGATCTATAGTTGAGTGATGCGTGTGGATGGAGACCCAGCGAACAGAAGGGGTCCCAGTAGTGAGTGTTAGAAGGATCACAGGTCCCATGCTGGCGGCCTTTGCCCCAGTTTAGCTGCTGTTTTCTCCATGGCTAGTTTTATAGCTCAGCCATCATTATTGTAACCGCGACATAACATTGATTTCCAATGGAGATGGTCTTTCCTTCAGCTGCACAGCCTAGACACAGGGGTTAACCAAGTGTAACATCTCCTCCAAAGGGACAATGGGAGCGAGTAAGAAAACCATGTGCAAAGCTACGGAGAACAATAGCTAGAGGTTGGTTGGATGGAGGGTGTGTGCAGGCCCAGAGAGAGAGAGGCACCAAGAATATTATTCATATTAACAATATTATTATTATTATTTGTATTATCATTAGGGTTTATTTAAAAGGCACTAACCTATAACAAAAGATGAAATACAGTGATGTCAAAATTACAAGTACAAAATAGGAACAGGTCAATGAATTCTAATGCAATACACATTACACACATACTGTATACACGTGTGTGTGTGTTTGTGTGTGTGTGTGTGCGTGCATGTACATTAATATATATATATATATATATATATATATATATATATAAAAATATGTATGTATATATATATATATATATATATATGCCCAGACATATGTGTTGGTGTCCCATGCTGTGCTTCAAAGCTGTGTGAACGGCGATGCATCAGATTAAATGGGCTCCATGTGAATGGATATTCCAGGCAAAAGGTGACACATTGTGTGCTCATTTGCATGTCATTTCCCAGCATCCCTTGCTGCAGTGGGAACTGTATGCTAGGTGATAATGGTTGAAAGGCGGGGTTGCAGACCTGTCTAAGACATGTGAATGTGCTCACAAGTGATATTCTTTATTGGCTATATATATATATATATATATATATATATATATATATATATATATATATATAAAATCTCAGTTGTGAATGAACACATAAACATATATATATATATATATATATATATATATATATATATATATATATATAGATATTAAAAAAAATCTTTAAATAGTTAACAACATTTTATTTCATTTGGGAACATAATGCTTGTAGCTTAGGGTGAAAATAAGTAGTATTTTGTTTCTGTTAAATAAAGTAACATATTATCACCATTAATAATTTTCTTACGTGCTTTTTTATATTCAGCATTAGGAGATCCTTAAAGAATACAGACTTTCTAATATCATCCCAATTGTATTTTGTTTTTACAATTGTAGATGTACAGAAGCACATGGAAAGAGCATTATAAAGATTATAAGATCCCAGTCCTGAAGTCTGAGAGGTCCCATACGAAGGTTTAAATAAAAGCACATTTCCAAATCATTAACAGCCCCATAACATAAAAGAGATGACAAGGAGGCGTATTTACACAGGACAACGCTTCATAGGGTTTAGATAAAGTGATCATATTTAAAGCTTAATTTCCAAAATGCAGAATTAACAAAAAATATGCATCTGTGTCTGGAGTAGAACCCCCCTACAAATATAACACATACACATATTTATAACACATATACATATTACCATGTACATATACAATTATTAAAACAACAGCAATAATATTCCAATATTACACATTCGGTCTTTGATACCGTTTTTAATTTAGAGGCAGCAATAAAGTCTGATCTCATTTTAATGCCCATTTAACACAGGGATTTGAAAAGGTTTTTATGAATATAATCAAACACATTTGATTCTACACGGTTGGTCAAAGCACATTTTCGAACACAGAAAATCACACGTCAGTCTAATTAAAAGGATCTCAATCTTGTGTTGTAGTTTTAAGTGTTAGTTTAAGAAAAAATAAAATAAAACAACAGTCTGATTAATGACATATTGTGACATTCCGTTGCACATATGAGTAAGTACGATAAATAAAGTCATTTATTATATACTGCTAGATGGACACACTGTGATTTGTTACAGGACAGTGATATTATTTTTACACCCATAATAAATTCATACTAAAAAGTGTCTACATTCAACATATTTTATTCTATTACCCCAACCTTTAGGGGTAAGAAATACCTAGGCTGTTACTTTTACATATATGTTTTATTAATTATACCAGGGGTCCTCAAGCCCCAAGCCTCCCCCTCTCCAACAGGTCAGGTTTTCAGGATATCCCAGCTTCAGCACAGGTGGCTCAATCAGAGGCTCAGTCGAAGACTGAGCCTCTGATTGAGCCACCTATGCTGAAGCAGGGACTGAATGAGCCACCTATGCTGAAGCAGCGATATCCTGAAAACCTGACCTGTTGGTGGGGCTTGAGAACTGCAGTTGAGCCCACCTGCCTTATACAGCATTGACCTCTTATACATTACTATCATTAATGAAAGTCTCCTCTTATAGTGAGGTTAGGACAGGAACACTAGTATTCCTTATTCATATTTACATTTAGCTCATGTACAACTACACTATATATTGCAGGTATGTTGCACTGTGGATTAACCCAACGATGACGGTAATATTGCAGTGAATAAACGATTGGCTGCTATTTCCAGCTGCTGGGCTCTCTCTCGCTCTGGCAGTGAAGGGGTTGACATGGTAGATACCGCCAATCACATCTGCACTGCTCAAATCACTCTGAATTATTGAAAAATAAATAATGATGATAGCTATTAGCCAGGGCGGGACATAATCATTAGCTATACCCCAGCCGTGCACTCTGTATCTGACTGAGTGATTGATGGATTTGGTGAGAGGATCCCATCCATTAAGCAGATGAAAACTGGGTTTTACATGAATTTCTTTTAAAAAGACTGGGTGTTTTTTTGTTGTTGTTAAAAGATGCTCTTGATTTCAGTGAGACTAATATATTAATAATAATAATAATAATAATATAGCCGCAAACATGCATTAAATGATGCTAGAATGCTATCATTATAATTATTATTGACATTATTCTAACAATCTGTAAAAATAGTTGCATTATTATTATTATTATTAATAATAATTATTATTATATAATAAGAATAATGTTGTTAGTCATAATAATGATAACATAAACAAATACTAATATGGATATTGTTAATAGAAATAATGATAATAATAATATTATTATTAATAATAATAATAATATTGTTAGTCCTAATAATGATAACACAAACAAATAATATAAATACTAATACTAATATGGATATTGTTAATAGAAATAATGATAATAATAATAATAATATTATTATTATCAATAATAATAATATTAATAATAATAATATTGTTGTTAGTCATAATAATGACAACACAAACAAATAATATAAATAATAATACTAATATGGATATTGTTAATAGAAATAATAATACAAAATATTTTTGGAGGATATAGCATAGAAGCTGTAACATCTAAGGAAGGAAACTTAGAGCTGGAAAAAAAAATCAATTGACATTGCCCCCCCTGTCAGCAATAAAGGGCTGAATAGATTTTGTGTAAGGTGGAATAATTTACTAAAAACATCTACTAAAGTCAGGCTGGCCTTTCTCAGGGCTATGAAATGACTCATTGTCACAGTGGATTATTTAAAGCACAGAGTGTGTCTATAACCATGTATATATACAGAACTTATTACATATAGGAAACCTGTCTGGTTAACTCCCCAGCCTCTTATAATGCTCAGAGAAGCGAGAAATAGCTGTCCCCGTGTGGAAATTTAGCCCAGGAAAATCAGTAAGGCTCTTAGCATCAAACAATAAATCCTCAACTTATTTTCCACCACATTTAATTAAATATTTTGAAAAGAAAACCCTGCTGATTGATTTTGCCTGCTGTATTGATCCACTATTGATCTCTGCTAACCCAGCTGTGGCTTGGTGTTAAATAGCTGTAATGCCTTAACATACCCACCTTCCAGTTTCATTTAAAAAAATAAATAAATAAAAAAAATTGCTTCGCAAATAAAAATTCCCTTCAGTATGCCTAAATGGGATGAAGATGTTGGCAGTTGGGTGTAACAGTTGTGCCGATTGTTATCAGCGTTGATGGTGTATTAAGAAAACCGAAATATTCAGTGTATGACATTTCAATGCAAAGTCCAGCCAATGCCCCCTTTCAACAGCATTTTTGATCTTGTTTTCAACATGTAAACTCGTTTTTTTACATGCGATAATTTTAGTTGAATGTAGGCCCGATGTTGTCACTCGTGGAAACCATTTATTCAGGGTTTTTTTTTTTTGCTTTCTAATTTTTAAATTCAAAAGCAATGTACAACATGGAATGAATGAAAGGGGTTGAAAACACGGAAACGCTCAGAAAGGATACAGAGCTGTAATATGTGAAATCGTAAATAGGATATTTCAAGTGTTCCTCAAAGGGTCGGATAATTCGTATGAAAACATGGTATAAAAAATCAATTTATCCTCCTTTCCACAATGGGCACTTTGCATTCATCAGAAATGCGACACACGCCTTTGTCCCAGAATATGGTAAATACCGAATGCCATCAACAAAGATATTGTTAACCCCCTCAAGGTGCGCTAACACGGCTCTGCGGATCCCTCTGCAGCACTTCAGGAGTTAAAGGCTCAGTTAGCAAAGACTCGCTTATATTTGCAGAATAAACGCCAGGGGTAAACTCTCCCAGGCTTCAGGGATTCAGATTCCTATCAAGGCTTTATCAATCCTATTTTAGTGCAGCATTGATCTTGGCTGGAAATCTAATCTAAGCTATGAAGTCCAATAACAACTCCATTACCTGTGCAGTTCTGATTGGATATCCCTAATGACAAGATTAGTGACAGTCAGACTAACCTGCCAACATTGATTTGCACTGTGAAATCACTTGTTAAAAAAAAAAAAAAGAAGAAGAAAAATCATGTTTGCTTGGTAATTGAACAATTTTTATTTTTATTTCCCCTTCTTCCCCCTCTCTCTCTGCTCTCATCAAACCATTGATTAAATGCCTGCTTGTGGGAGGTTATTTAGTGGAGAAAATGCTGGTATTTTTCTTTCTTTTTTTTTTTTTATATATTTGAAATGGCTCCAAGTTAACATTTTGTATAAGCAGTGGGTTATAATCAATGCCTGCTTTCCATTTTAGCCATGAGGAATGGTACCCATTGCCGACACAGAATGGATGGTTTCACAGCCAGTTAGCTTTAAGTAAAAGATACAGGAGGCCCATCCTGCAAGAACAGACAGCTCATTTATATAGTATTCCACTGCAGATTACCCAGGTTAAATAAATGAAACAGACTCTTATGCTCAGCCATAACAAACAGGCAGAGAAATGGATGAACCCATTTTCCTTAATGCATACATGAATGTAACACCAATCCCCCCCCCATGGTAAGGTTATAGGTTAACTAAATGCTCCTTTCAGCGAAGGCATATTGTTGTGTTTTCCTGCAAAGTTCTGATAAGTAGCTAACCAACCAAGCTTGTAATTACAATCTTACAGAAACCAGGCAGATCTGTATATAAATCTCGCCATCCAATTACAAGATGTAATAATTTTGCACTCAAGCTGGTAATGAGGTCCTAATACTTGTGCATTTCATAATCCCCACTGGAAACTGCCTTGATCAGATGTTGGGCTTTGTAATTAGACGGGCAGAAAATCATTATTTCATGTTCAAATAGAAAATGAGGTTGGTGGGAAGTTAATTTCTCTACGCTCTGTGAAGCGGAGACAAGAATTTAATGATTTAATTACAGCTGTAAGCTCTTTGCATGAGACTTAAATTGAGCTGAGGGTTTTTTTTTTTCACACTGTGCCACGGTAGTGGCTGTTCATATGAAAGCTTTTGACATCAGCTTGTAATGATACGACTGCCCGGTGATTTTGATTTGTGTGTGCTGGGGAGTATTCTGTATTCCACGCTGAATGTCGAATGGCATCAAACTCATTGCAATAAATGAGATGAACGGTTCGCCTTCATCAACAGCAGTGTCGGTCTGGCTATATATTCTCTAGCAGCGCGGGTCAGCTCCAGTTCTCAAGGGCCAGGGTGAGGTTTTCAGGATGTCCCTGCTTCAGCACAGGTGGCTCAATCAGTAGGTCAGTCGTTGACTGGCCATCTCCAGTCCTCAAGGACCATTACTCAAGGATCAGGGTCTACGGATAACCCTGCATCAGCGCAAGTCTTCGACTGAGCCACTGATTGACCCACCGGTGTAGCAGCAGGGATATCCTGAAAACCCGACCTGTTGGTAGCTCTTGAGGACTGGAGGGTTACATTAAATGCTTTTCCGCTTGTCAGAAAAATCCACATATTTAATATTTTCCTTTATTGTGCCATTTTTTCCTCACCGTGGTTATTGGATTATAAATAGCAGTATCCTGATCTAATGTTCTTACAAACCATTAGGAGAATCGGAGACGTTTTGTTCAGCGGGAAAAAAAAAACCCCATCAGTTTTCTATTTGGCGTTTTAATTGGGTTTCACGCGTGTGAACAGACTTCAGTTTTGTAGGGGGGCACACCTGCCTGGTATTTAAGGGGTTAAATACACCATCTCAAAAGGCGACACTACCTCCGGCAACGTAATTACTGAAAATGCAGCAAAGGAAAATCACTTAATGACTTATGTTGTATAATTAAATGTCAACTACGTGTAATTACATTGTACTTAGGTGTACTTACATTGAGCACAGGTGTTATTCCGCTGTAGTTACAATGTTATTAGACAGACATAATCTAAATTAAGCGTCACCCTATCATCCTCCACATGAGTTGAATAATGTGTAACCCTTCGGCTGCCACAGCCGCCTCTAATGCAGTGTTACTAGCGCGATAAATACCGCAGAATACCATTATTATCGTTTATTTGTGCCAACATATTCCACAGCGCGGTACAGACAGACGTACATGACATAAGCAGAGTATTGTATTGTATGTCTTTATTTATATAGCGCCAAAAGTGTACTCAGCGCTTCACAAAGAATACAGTACAGTGAATTATAATTATACAATAAGTGCAGCAAACATCAGACAATAGGAAAGGAAATCCCTGCCCCGAAGAGCTTACAATCTAAGAGGTTTGAGGGGAAATTTACAGAGACAGCAGGGGAGGGAATAAGTGCTGTAGATGGCAGTGCTTGGCCACAATGGGTGGTATAAGTGACTGTGGGACAGTAGCCATGAGTGCAGGCTATTGGGATGCTTGATTTGTGGGGCGAGTTTTAAGGTTGGTCAGTGTTAAATGAAAAGGTTAACACCATTTACAGGGGAAGAGGTGGCAGGGAGGCATGAGTGAGATCAGGTGTGTATGTCTGGGTTCAGGCTCAGGGAAGATCCCCAGCAGCAGGAAGGAGTAGATAGAGGGTGTGAATAGAGGATTTGTGCGGGTGTTTTTTATTGAGGGGTATGGAAGTTGTTGGGAGAGAGGTGTGTAAATAATGGTGCAGTGGGGAGTGGGGAAGTTGGAGAGAACAGGGACATTCACCAAGGAGTGAGGAAACAGTAAACAGAAACATGCAGAGTGACATGCAAACAAGGGCAGACAGGTATGGAAGGCAATCAGGGCCCTGATCCGGAGAGCTAACACTCTAGAGGGAGTGAGGGACAATGTTAAAACAGAAAGTTAAAGTGGCCGCTCGTCGTGGGACGGATGCAATAGGATATACGGACTACTTGTATGCAGCCGGAAACAAGAGCAGCAGCAATTCCAAAGATGTAGGGATGAGGGATGAGCAATTAGGCAACATGTTTTCCAGATCAAACTAGTGGACGATCCCACAATGGAGCGTGGGACCGGGACCAAATGAGTTGAACTTGAACAGAAGAATCAGATAAAATGTGGGACATGTTAGGGGAGCGACACCTTTACCCAGTCGTTTGCCAGTCCCTGTCCCGCTGAAGGTGGGACTGGCCTTTTTATCTACTACGGCTGGAGTGACCAACTCCAGTCCTCCGGGGCCATCCAACAGGTCAGGTTTTTAGGATATCCCCGATCCAGCACAGGTGGTGCAGTCATTGACCGAGCCACTGATTGAGGCACCTGTGCTGAAGCAGGGATATCCTTCAAACCAGACCTGTTGGTGGCCCTTGAGTACTGGAGTCCGCCAATCCTGGTCTAGGGCTTATCGACGTGGCCTCTTTACACGTCTGTATGTCTTTATTTCTACAGCGCCCACAATATACTCAGGGCTTTGCAGGAGAGGCAGTACAGGGAATGATAGAACAAAAAGTGAAGATGAAAAAAATCTGGCAATAGGAAAGGAAATCCCTGCCCCGGAGAGCTTGCAATCTAAGCAGAGATAGCAGGTGAAGGATGTCCGCTCCTCCGCTCTGACAGTAAGAGATCTCTCTCCCCGCTAAGGATACACAGAGTTGAAAAAAACCCGTCACTCAACACTACCTGGTTTTCATCATTTTAAACCGTAGGCGCATTGCTATTTTATAGAAGGAACTGAAAGAAAAGGGATCATCGGGTTTGCAGCACGCTTTACACGTACCTCTTTAGAAAGGACACGGACCTCGTGTGCGACTATCACCAACATATAACGGGGATTCTTTTGTAGTTACGTTACCTTCTCGCTGCATTTCCAATGTTAACAAACGTTTTGTACCCCTGACCCTTTCAATGGGGGCACGGTAAATCGCACAATGAACACAGCGCTAGGACACAAAATCAAACGCAGGGGGGGTGGAGGGAGAGAGAAAACAAATACAGAGAAAAATAAAAGAAATCAATAATATTTCAAAAAACATCCCCCCCCCCAGCCTGTAAAAGTGGAATTCCTGCTCCTCCTAATATGCCATATATCTGAGAGATAAATATGATGCCTTATTCACCAGCAAAAGGGCAGTGTGCGCAGGGCGATTATTGCGCTTTTTATTCATGCATATTTAGGAGATGGTAATGAGGTTTTTTTTTTTGCATTGTTGCATGAAAATGGCCAATTCCCAGCAGTTTTGATAGAAAAGGAGCCGCGCGAACGTGATGACTAAGTGTCCGGTGACAGCTGTGCTTTCAAATGATATCCTCACTTAGCGGCGCAATCTGCCATTTCAATAACCGCCGGTTTGATAAAAGGTGAACTCCTGCCACACTATTTAAACACATTCTTCTTCTTCTTCTTTTTTTTTATGTGTGAGTGTGTTAAATGGTATTTATGCCGGGCTATTGTGCGGCACAATGATTCTGTCGGGGGTTTATTTTATAATATTTCAATGTAACGGCGCGCTGTCACGCGGCGGGTATCTGTAGGGGACGAGAAATAAAGGGAGCGAAGGCTCACAAAAACGTTGTAGGAATTTTCTATGTCACATACCTCAGTAATGGATATATATATATATATCCTCACGTGCAGGGCCCCTCATTATGTCTTTGTATCTGTTTGTGCTTGTTTGTCCATATTTGTATGTAATTCTCTGTACCCCCATATTATATATATATATATATATATATATATATATATATATATATATATATATATACAGTATATACCATTACATTTTAAGTTATGGTGGATAAAAAAGGCAACAAAAAACCTCCACCGTTAGCATATAGCCAATAAAGAATATATATATATATCTATATATATCTATATATATATATAGTTGTGTGAAAAAGAAAGTACACCCTCTTTGAATTCCATGGTTTTACATATCAGGACATAATAACAATCATCTGTTCCTTAGCAGGTCTTAAAATGAGGTAAATACAACCTCAGATGAACAACAACACATTACATATTACACCGTGTCATGATTTATTTAACAAAAATAAAGCCAAAATGGAGAAGCTGTGTGTGAAAAACTAAGTACACCCTTATTGCTTCCATAGGAATTAAGATGCTAAGTAGCAGACAGGTGCTGCTAATCAAATGCCCTTGATTAATTGTTCATCAGCAAGTGTAACCACCTCTATAAAAGCAGAAGTTTTAGCAGTTTGCTGGTCTTGAGCATTCAGTTGTGTGTTAACACAATGCCAAGGAGCAAAGACATCAGCAATGATCTTAGAGAAGCAATTGTTGCTGCCCATCAATCTGGGAAAGGTTATAAGGCCATTTCCAAACAATTTAATGTCCATCATTCTACAGTGAGAAAGATTATTCAAAAGTGGAAAACATTCAAGACAGTTGCCAATCTTCCCAGGAGTGGACGTCCAAGCAAATTCACCCCAAGGTCCGACCGTGCAATGCTCAGAGAAATTGCAAAAAAACCAAGAGTTACATCTTAGACTCTACAGGCCTCAGTTAGCATGTTAAATGTTAAAGTTCATGACAGTACAATTAGAAAAAGACTGAACAAGTATGGTTTGTTTGCAAGGGTTGTCAGGAGAAAGCTTCTTCTCTCTAAAAAGAACATGGCAGCACGGCTTAGGTTTGCAAATTTGCATCTGAACAAACCACAAGACTTCTGGAACAATGTCCTTTGGACAGACGAGACCAAAGTGAAGATGTTTGGCCATAATGCACAGTGCCACGTTTGGCGAAAACCAAACACAGCATATCAGCACAAACACCTCATACCAACTGTCAAGCACGGTGGTGGAGGGGTGATGATTTGGGCTTGTTTTTGCAGCCACAGGACCTGGGAACCTTGCAGTCATTGAGTCGACCATGAACTCCTCTGTATTCTAGAGTCAAATGTGAGGCCATCTGTGCGACAGCTAAAGCTTGGCCGAAATTGGGTCATGCAACAGGACAATGATCCCAAGCACACCAGCAAATCTACAACAGAATGGCTGAATAAGAAAAGAATCAAGGTGCTGCAATGGCCCAGTCAAAGTCCAGACCTCAACCCGATTGAAATGCTGTGGCTGGACCGTAAGAGAGCTGTACATAAACAAATGCCCACAAACCTCAATGAACTGAAGCAATGTTGTAAAGAAGAGTGGGCCAAAATTCCTCCACAACGATGTGAGAGACTGATAAAGTCATACAGAAAATGATAAAGTCATACAGAATACGATAAAGTCATACAGAAAACGATAAAGTCATACAGAAAACGATTACTTCAAGTTATTGCTGCCAAAGGTGGTCCTACAAGCTATTGAATCATAAGGTATACTTAGTTTTTCACACATGGCTTCTCCAGTTTGGCTTTATTTTTGTTAAATCATGACCAGGTGTAATATGTCAAGTGTTGTTGTTTATCTGAGGTTGTATTTACCTAATTTTAAGACTTGCTAAGGAACAGATGATTGTTATTATGTCCTGATATGTAAAACCATAGAATTCAAAGAGGGTGTACTTTCTTTTTCACACCACTGTATATACATACAGCAGTCCAACAAACAGTCTCTTATCTGTTTCTGTTGTTGTTGCTGTAGGGGAAGGCCTCTCTGTTCTCCTGGGTCAGCATCCTTGTGTGCTATGGCACTCTCTGTGTCCAGATATAGAGATATTGTCCCCTTGTCTTGCTGACAGCATGCAGTCCTTCTGTGTGCATCAAGACATCATCTTTTCCTCAGGTCAACACCTTGTGGGCTAAAGAAAATCTCTGCAGTCCTCCTTCTCCTTATGTCAGCCCAAATGTGAGCTACGGAATCTCTCTCCTGTGTCTCACATGAGGCTTTTTACAGAGCTCTCATTAGCCCAGGTGTGTTAATTGAGTGGCTGCAATGAACTATCTCTCTGCTGGATTTTCAGAGCTCTGAGACTGCTTTATTTAAACAGTGATAAGTCCCTGTTACACCCCCCCTCTGCCCCTCCTTACCTCTCACCCTAATCTCACTATACCCTCCCCTGCCCCTCCATACATCTCACCCTAATAAATCACTATACACCCCTCTGCCCCTCCTTACATCTCACCCTAATATCTCACTATACACCCATTTGCCCCTCCTTACATCTCACCCTAATATCTCACTATACACCCATTTGCCCCTCCTTGCATCTCACCCTAATATCTCACTATACCCTCCTCTGCTCCTCCTTACATCTCACCCTAATATCTCACTATACACCCATTTGCCCCTCCTTACATCTCACCCTAATATCTCACTATACCCTCCTCTGCCCCTCCTTACATCTCACCCTAATATCTCACTATACCCTCCTCTGCCCCTCCTTACATCTCACCCTAATATCTCACTACACCCTCCTCTGCCCCTCCTTACATCTCACCCTAATCTCTCACTATACACTCCTCTGCTCCTCCTTGCATCTCACCCTAATATCTCACTATACCCCCCTCTGCCCCTCCTTACATCTCACCCTAATCTCTCACTATACACTCCTCTGCCCTCCTTGCATCTCACCCTAATCTCTCACTATTCCCTCCTCTGCCCCTCCTTACATCTCACCCTAATATCTCACTATACCGTCCTCTGTTCCTCCTTACAGCTCACCCTAATATCTCACTATACCCCCCCCTGCCCCTCCATACATCTCACCCTAATAAATCACTATACACCCCTCTGCCCCTCCTTACATCTCACCCTAATATCTCACTATACACCCATTTGCCCCTCCTTACATCTCACCCTAATATCTCACTATACACCCATTTGCCCCTCCTTGCATCTCACCCTAATATCTCACTATACCCTCCTCTGCTCCTCCTTACATCTCACCCTAATATCTCACTATACACCCATTTGCCCCTCCTTACATCTCACCCTAATATCTCACTATACCCTCCTCTGCCCCTCCTTACATCTCACCCTAATATCTCACTATACCCTCCTCTGCCCCTCCTTACATCTCACCCTAATATCTCACTACACCCTCCTCTGCCCCTCCTTACATCTCACCCTAATCTCTCACTATACACTCCTCTGCTCCTCCTTGCATCTCACCCTAATATCTCACTATACCCCCCTCTGCCCCTCCTTACATCTCACCCTAATCTCTCACTATACACTCCTCTGCCCTCCTTGCATCTCACCCTAATCTCTCACTATTCCCTCCTCTGCCCCTCCTTACATCTCACCCTAATATCTCACTATACCGTCCTCTGTTCCTCCTTACAGCTCACCCTAATATCTCACTATACCCCCCTCTGCCCCTCCTTACATCTCACCCTAATCTCTCACTATACCCCCCTCTGCCCCTCCTTATATCTCACCCTAATCTCTCACTATACCCCCCTCTGCCCCTCCTTACATCTCACCCTAATCTCACACTATACCCCCCTCTGCCCCTCCTTATATCTCACCCTAATCTCTCACTATACCCCCCTCTGCCCCTCCTTACATCTCACCCTAATTAAAGATATACATACATACATACAGGGCCGCCAACAGATTCCCGGGGCCAGGGTTGCCACCTTCTACTGAAGGCCAGAAATCCCTTACTTGGTGTGGCGCGGTGCGGCGGCGTCTCCCGGCGTCCTGCTGCAATTCCCCCTCCAGCTGCAGTGAACATGGCTGCGCGGCGTCATGGTAAGCCGTCGCTACGTGATGTCATGATGCTATGCACCACTGCGTTGCCATGGCAACGTGACACCGCGTAGCATCATGCCGTCATGTAGCGTCTGGTTACCATGGCAACGCGGTGTCATTTGACACCGCGCAGCCATGTTCACTGCAGCTGGAGGGGGAATTGCAGGAGAATAACGGAGAATGCCGGAGACGCCGCCGCAGCACACCGCACCTCGCCGCCACCCGGAGATTGACGACGACAACCCGTAGCCCGGAGGTAAGTGCCCGAAACCCGCAGTCTCCGGGTCAAACCCGGAGGAGGTGGCAACCCTGCCGGGCCCAGGATTACAGTTTTGATACTTACCTTGGGGAGGGTCACAGGCCGCCGGGCCCCTGGTTCTAGCCAATTGCGGTGGGCCTCCCTCAGTCTCCCGCGCCGGGCCTCTCTCTCACTCTCCCGCGTCGGGCCTTTATCTCACTCTCCCGCGCCGGGCCTCTCTCACATTCTCTTGCGCCGGGCCTCTCTCACATTCTCTTGCGCCGGTCCTCTCCCTCACTCTCCTACGTCAGGCCTCTCCCTCACTCTCCTATGTCAGGCCTCTCCCTCACTCTCCTACGTCAGGCCTCTCCCTCACTCTCCTGCGTCAGGCCTCTCCCTCACTGTCCTGCGTCAGGCCTCTCCCTCACTCTCCCGCGCCCGGCCTCTCTCTCACTCAATAATGCCGGGCCTCTCTCTCACTCTCCCGCTCCGGGCCTCTCTCTCACTCTCCCACGCTGGGCCTCTCTCTCACTCTCCCACGCCCGGGCTCTCTCTCACTCTCCCACGCCCGGGCTCTCTCTCACTCTCCCACGCCCGGGCTCTCTCTCACTCTCCCACGCCGGGCCTCTCTCTCACTCTCCCACGCCCGGGCTCTCTCTCACTCTCCCATGCCGGGCCTCTCTCTCACTCTCCCACGTCAGGCCTCTCTATCACTCTCCCGTGCCGGGCTTCTCACTCACTCTCCTGTGCGGGGCCTCACACACACGCACGCACGCACGCACGCACGCACACACACACACGCACGCACGCGCACACACACACACACACACACACACATTATACTGACGCAATCATTTTCCTTATCCTAATAACTTATGTCATAGGGACATTTCCCTTCACCTCTCTCTTTTTGTTCTGAAGCAGAATGAATACAATATAACTCTTCATGGTCCCCTAAAAATAGCCACTAGCGTCATCTTTACTGCGGAAGCGTGGCCGCCATTTTCTCCGCATTTATCAGTGACCCCCCATACAATTCAATGGCCTCATTCTCACTCACAAAATCACAGACAATCAGGACAAGATTTCCCCTCCTACTACAGGGTGACAAAGTGACAGCCAAAGGACCAATTGTGCCTGCCCCTCCCATCAATTGGCAGTGATGTTCCAGAGCCAACATGTGTATTGCAAATACAATTCAATGACACTTAAGCCCATCCTTCTATGTTAACTATTTAAAGTAAGGTGACCACTCATTTGTGTGCAACCTTTGGTGACAATGATGAATTTCTGATGTTAGCAAAACAATAGGACACTTATACATCCTTTAACAAGCCATTCCAAAGCTGACACCCTCCTCCTCGCCTAATGAGTACCTAGAAATGGGTGAAGGCACTTCAGATGGGTGACCGTCCGCCCACCTTTAAACCCACCGTGTTTGCACTTCCAGGTAAAATAACTTACTCCATACTGATGATGGGTTTATCATTGGCCGCAGCGTGTGTTGAGTTCATTCTATTAGGACCTGGTCCCCAGGACTTCACCAAGAGGATCAAACATGTCCGTGACCGTGCAATCATATGGTATAACGTTGGGAGCTGTGGCACAGCCGCAGCTGCTGCAGGCATGTAGATCAGGGGGCTCGACTCCAGTCCTCAAGCTCCCCCCAACAGGTCAGGTTTATAGGATAACCCAGCTTCAGCACAGGTGGCTCAATCAGAGGCTCAGTCAAAGACTGAGCTTCTGATTGAGCCTCCTGTGCTGAATCAGGGACTGATTGAGCCACATGTGCTGAAGCAGGGACTGATTGAGCCACCTGTGCTGAAGCAGAGACTGATTGAGCCACCTGTGCTGAAGCTGGGACTGATTGATCAACCTGTGCTGAAGCAGGGACTGATTATGCCACCTGTGCTGTAGCAGGAACTGATTAAGCAACCTCTGCTGAAGGTATCCTGAAAACCTGTCCTGTTGGGGGGGGGGGAGGGGGGAGCGTGACGACTGGAGTTGAGCCGCCCTGATGTACTCCACAGCGAAAATGTCACCATTGCTGTTCTATGCGCCAGCGCGCCAATCTCCAGTGTCTCCTCCATTGCCCTATTACACTGCCGCCCCCTGCACCATCCCTGCTGCCGGCGGGGGTGTTGCTGGGTGACCTTCGTTGCCCACATCGGCAGGGTCACCCTTTTCCTTATCCCGGTTCCCCCGCTCCCCCCACCCCCCTCCATTTCTCTCACCGCCTCCTCTATGATGCCAGTCAAAGTCAGAATAAAACTGCCCGGCCGCACGTTGGATAAATGGAGCCCGATATATCAGTCCAACCCTGCTCAGTTCTTATCAATGTCAAGAGGCCAGCTCTGCTTTCCCGATCACGAATGTACTTATCACGCAATGAACTCCCTTTCCTAATCTTCTCAAATCCTTTTTCGTGACCTGGCTTCCCACCAACGCCTTCTTGGGACTCTGTCCGATCATATTATTTTCGGAGGTTGTAGCATAGCCTTTACGCGGTCCAGTTCCCTTTCCATGTGTCCGATGTTTGTGACGTCCTTGTGTTGCCCCGGCCATGTCCGCCGAAGTGTCTAATCGCTATGTGTCGTTGATGCATCGTGCCATGAGCCTGTGCAGTTCTGGCAGTGATCCACCAAAGGACTCAACGTAGACACAAGACATGGCTTAGCCCATTGGGCGGCATTCATCAATGTAATATTGCCCTTTGTGGGTTTGCCCACCGCAATGAAAGACCCTACAAAGTCTCCCAGAATGGACCTTACCACCATGAATTTAAACAAAGAGCTTACCATTGAATCTCCAGTTTGATTGATCAAAATGAATGATTCTAGGTTCTGTGGGCAGAATAATTGTTTATTTCCTGCACTTTAGCAACGACCCTTCAAATCCCTCCTTACCCCCACCAGGGGTTCCGACTTTGTGCCAATGGGGAGGGCTGCATCTCTCCTTGCTGCCCCCCACCAACCAACCTCCCACCCCTGCTGGGCACTTACCACCTCCGTTGCTGATACCCACCTCGCTCGATGCCTCGTTGCGCCTGCGGACGCTTCTCCGCCCCGCCTTTGCTTATGTTAAGGATGGATCTGTTATTTTGAATAATCCCTTGACACATAGTCCTGAGAGCCGAACTGGCATCTAGAGCGGTTTAGAACATCTGGTCATGGCCATTTTGCCAAGACCAATTCTACACCGGCATTTAGGCGCTACTCACTTTGCTGCAGGGACCTCTCGCCGCCAGCAACTTCGCCACCATGGTAAAACCCTAACCTTACCCCTTACCCTAAAAAAAACCCCTACTCTTAAGCACTAATACTAATGCTACCCTATACCCTTAAACCTCTTACTCTAAACCCTTTCCCTTATCCCTTACCCTAAGAAGTTTAACCTCTTTCCCTAAAACCCCTTACCCTAATGCCCTACCCTAAAACCCCTACCCTAACCACAAAATTAGCCCTTCAATTGACTTACCTTGGCGGAGCGTCCGGCGGCGCAGTGCCCAGTGATAGAAGGTCTCTCTGTGGCCACATGCCGGCGGAGACTTGCTCCCGCCCAGACCGACGTGACCACATTTTCCATTCCGCACCTGGAGACCCCATTGCAACTTTCAGGGACAATGTGAAAAATCGGGAAACAAATTGTTTGTCAATTCAGAAAACCCCGACGTGTATCTCGTCTCTATGACCAGGATCTGGCTCTATCACCGCACGAACATAATCAAAGTAGTATTTATCTCGTCTCTATGACCAGGACCTGGCTCTATCACCGCACGAACAATCAAAGTAGTATTTATCTCGTCTCTATGACCAGGATCTGACTCTATCATCGCACGAACATAATCAACGTAGTATTTATCTCGTCTCTATGACCAGGATCTGGCTCTATCACCGCACGAACATAATCAACGTAGTATTTATCTCGTCTCTATGACCAGGATCTGGCTCTATCATCGCACGAACATAATCAACGTAGTATTTATCTCGTCTCTATGACCAGGATCTGGCTCTATCACCGCACGAACATAATCAACGTAGTATTTATCTCGTCTCTATAACCAGGATCTGACTCTATCACCGCACGAACACAATCAACGTAGTATTTATCTCGTCTCTATAACCAGGATCTGACTATCACCGCACGAACACAATCAACGTAGTATTTATCTCGTCTCTATGACCAGGATCTGGCTCTATCATCGCACGAACATAATCTACGTAGTATTTATCTCGTCTATATGACCAGGATCTGGCTCTTTCACCGCACGAACATAATCAACGTAGTATTTATCTCGTCTCTATGACCAGGATCTGACTCTATCACCGGAGGAACATAATCAAAGTAGTATTTATCTCGTCTCTATGACCAGGATCTGACTCTATCATCGCACGAACATAATCAACGTAGTATTTATCTCGTCTCTATGACCAGGATCTTACTCTATCATCGCACGAACATAATCAACGTATTATTTATCTCGTCTCTATGACCAGGATCTGGCTCTTTCACCGCACGAACATAATCAACGTAGTATTTATCTCGTCTCTATGACCAGGATCTGACTCTATCATCACACGAACATAATCAACGTAGTATTTATCTCGTCTCTATGACCAGGATCTGGCTCTTTCACCGCACGAACATAATCAATGTAGTATTTATCTCGTCTCTATGACCAGGATCTGACTCTATCATCGCACAAACATAATCAACGTAGTATTTATCTCGTCTCTATGACCAGGATCTGGCTCTTTCACCGCACGAACATAATCAACGTAGTATTTATCTCGTCTCTATGACCAGGATCTGACTCTATCATCACACGAACATAATCAACGTAGTATTTATCTCGTCTCTATGACCAGGATCTGGCTCTTTCACCGCACGAACATAATCAATGTAGTATTTATCTCGTCTCTATGACCAGGATCTGACTCTATCATCGCACAAACATAATCAACGTAGTATTTATCTCGTCTCTATGACCAGGATCTGGCTCTATCACCGCACGAACATAATCAACGTATTATTTATCTCGTCTCTATGACCAGGATCTGGCTCTTTCACAGCACGAACATAATCAACGTAGTATTTATCTCGTCTCTATGACCAGGATTTGACTCTATCATCGCACGAACATAATCAACGTAGTATTTATCTCGTCTCTATGACCAGGATCTGGCTCTATCACCGCACGAACATAATCAACGTAGTATTTATCTCGTCTCTATGACCAGGATCTGGCTCTATCATCGCACGAACATAATCAACGTAGTATTTATCTCGTCTCTATGACCAGGATCTGGCTCTATCACCGCACGAACATAATCAACGTAGTATTTATCTCGTCTCTATAACCAGGATCTGACTCTATCACTGCACGAACACAATCAACGTAGTATTTATCTCGTCTCTATAACCAGGATCTGACTCTATCACCGCACGAACACAATCAACGTAGTATCTATCTCGTCTCTATGACCAGGATATGGCTCTATCATCGCACGAACATAATCAACGTAGTATTTATCTCGTCTCTATGACCAGGATCTGGCTCTATCACCGCACGAACATAATCAACGTAGTATTTATCTCATCTCTATGACCAGGATCTGACTCTATCACCGCACGAACACAATCAACGTAGTATCTATCTCATCTCTATGACCAGGATATGGCTCTATCATCGCACGAACATAATCAACGTAGTATTTATCTCGTGTCTATGACCAGGATCTGGCTCTATCACCGCACGAACATAATCAACGTATTATTTATCTCGTCTCGATGACCAGGATCTGATTCTATCACTGCACGAACATAATCAACGTAGTATTTATCTCGTCTCTATGACCAGGATCTGACTCTATCACCGCACGAACATAATCAATGTAGTATTTATCTCGTCTCTATGACCAGGATCTGACTCTATCACCGCACGAACACAATCAACGTAGTATTTATCTCGTCTCTATGACCAGGATCTGGCTCTATCACTGCACGAACACAATCAACGTAGTATTTATCTCGTCTCTATGACCAGGATCTGGCTCTATCACCGCACGAACATAATCACCGTAGTATTTATCTTGAGCATTTTGGTGCTTGAGCCCTACTCTGCGCCTGTTCAAATCCAATAACACTGTACATGTGAAATCTTTCTTTTTTGCTACAACTTCTTTATCTCATATAATTCTTGTGAACGAATGTGTCATTCGAGCTCCAGAAATCCTACCTGCCTCAATATGCCGCGTAATCTCAATAATTAACGTGTAATAGCTTAAGAGAACCCGGAGCATTTCGCGTGTTTTTTTTTTTTAACGAACGTAAAACCGTCGTAGTTAGTTTTCCCGGCTGACGCGGTTTCCCTCCAAGTCTGAATAAAGTCGTGTAAACAAGAGCATAGCAATATATTCCCCTTATTAATTCCAACACACCGACTTCATTATCGCCGGTATATGAAACAAATCAATACTTGGCATGGGAAACATGACATTTAGATGAGCCAGAGAGAGCTTTCTAATAAGACATGTTATTTACAAGCGCTGTGCGCGTCGTACACCGCCATTAACCCCTGTAGCACCAGCAGCGTCGGCAACGGTAAATGTTGCCAGGAGCCGTGGGATCAGACATGCTGCTGTTTGTATGTTGCTGGTTAGGACACCGATGGGCTAATCTAGCAGAATAAAGTCAGCCTGCTGCATGCCAATATTCCAATTTCCTCCCTCTCCCCAGAGGCGGTATGGTTTATGTATGACTGATACTGCTCAGTCGAAACTTGAATATTTCACCAGGTGCTCGTGGTGCGATGTGACGGTTACCGGAGCGCGCGGGTTAATGGGAATCTGGACTGAGATGTTTTAGTCGGCGCGCAGCTATGCAGGACACCGCGACGCGGAACCGTGCGCAATGCATTCGCAAAACGTGAGCGTCGGCGTTTCCCAAAAGGCGGAGCGCCTCTCCCGAGCCTCGGCGGGCTTATAGTGTCGCACATGTTCGCCAGCTTTCAGCGAGATGTCGCCGCGGTTCGCCGTGGTGTGCGGGCCGTATTTATAACCTCGGCACAAGCAAATGAAACACAATTGCGATTGTGCATTGACTTTACTTCACGCTCGACAAATCCATACAAACTTTGTCCCAAAAGGGAAAACTTTGCGTGGCTTGCGACCTTGTGCAAATTTTTCGGACATCTCTACAAGGCAACTTGCGGCCTATTCTGAAGGCCCTAAATCACTTAGTAGATATGGTCCTTTTCTGTCTCAACGAGTGTGCAACACGCTGGTGCCTGCATTATTTAGTGAAGTCTGCAAAACTAGTGTGCAAAAAACAGCTTATTAATAAGATTCAGCAAGAAAAATCTATTTTTAGGAATGCTTCGATTTCACGACATCGCCAAAATATTTCAGCCTGGCCGCGTCTTGCACGGATTTCTTGTGACGGGAACTAGATATTAGGGCGGCATTGGTTTTCGCCTGGCGTGCCTATTTAAAAGTTGGTTTGTACTTGGGAGGACGGCAAAGTTTGCAAGGAGATAGCAGAGCCGGAGATGGTATCTGTAAAAATAATTAATAAAGAATTAACGAGTCGGGAAAATAAGAGCGAGATAAAAACAGAGCACAAAATTAGAAAACCAGCGTGAGGCTAATTACTTTTTCACATAAGCAGAGTTGCGTTTGAAGGGTCTTTTGCGGTGTAGAAAGGATAGCATTGTTGGTACTGCCGGGAACTAAAAATGGCAGCTTTGAAATGCTTAAGCCAGGAGTTCTCAACTCCTGTACTCAAGACCCCCCCAACAGGTCAGGTTGAGGATATCCCAGCACAGGTGGCTCAATCAGTCCCTGCTTCAGCACAGGTGGCTCAATCAGTCCCTGCTTCAGCACAGGTGGCTCAATCAGTCCCTGCTTCAGCACTGGTGGCTCAATTAGTGGCTCAGTCTTCGACTTTGAAGTGTGTGTGCCCTGTTAGGAAATCCAAGTTTTAGCCTCAAGATTGAGGTAAACTAGGCCTGCAAGATTCTGTGCTGTTTGCCAAGAAATGGCAGATGGTATCACCAGCATATTGCTGCTCTGAAGAGCTTACAATCTAATTGATCTGATGGACAGGGAGTTTAAAAAAAAGGGTAGTTATGGTACATCTGGGGCTTTATTCCCCCCAGAGAAGATTTTCAAAAATAAGATAAAAACCCACAATGGGAAGTGCGCAGTTTCCTTGAAGCGAGGATTCCCACTTCAAAGGGTAGCACCTTATTTTACACGCCGTTTGCATTCGGCGGGCGAGCAGTACGTTTTTTGTTTTCCGAAACGAGGTTGACACGCGCTTACCAACGTAGGAAGTCTCGCCCGCGCATATCTCCGCGGGGCGAAAGCGGGACCAGTTTCGGCGAATAAATCAGGCTACATTTCGGCAGCCGCCACCGTGTCCATTAGCCAATAGCCCGGCCGCATATATCTCATCTCAATAACCCAAGCAACAGCAGCCTCTTTAAACCCCCCCCCATAAATGCTTATAATTGCTGTATTAAACCCCACTGCATTCTTCTTCTCCAGGTGCAGGTGTGCAGCTGATAGGAAAACCCTACCGAAATTTACATACAAATTGAAGATTTTTTTTCCCCCCCCTTCTATTTTCACCCCCCCCTGAACTAATCAGCCAAGTAAAGCGAATGAAACCGTGGTACTCCATCAGCTCCTTAAATACATCTGGTGACATTTTTCCCTTGCATTAGCATGATAGGGTGAGCAGAAATATAATGTAGCTATGATTGCTTTTGCATTGAAAGCACAAACTGTTTCATTTTTCCTGTCATCTCAAATAAGTGTTAAAGAGGCTTTGCAGGGCTATTGTGTGTGTTCCTTATGCCAGGGACTCGCAAACATTGATGGGCGCATTAAATGATCATTAGCGCCTTCCGCTGAAATTCGCTGCCACATACCGGCTCTTCAGAATGTATTTTTTTATTTAAAGTGAAGGCGGCTTATGTTCGCTTTGCCGCGAGCCAGCTCCTTAAAGCGGCAGACGCAGTTACCCGGTGCTGAAGTTCATTTCCCCGTTTTTGGGTTGTGTTAACGTACCATTGTTCGCGCCGATAAGAGCCGGCATTGATGTGTTGTTGAAGCTACCGAATTTGTGGAAAGGGGGAGTGTGGGGGGGTAGGTTTGTGGGAGCCTGTAATACACAGGAAAAGACAGAAAAGCCCAATGCTACATCCAATGTGCCAAAAAAATATTTGTAACCAGGTCCCCTCTGGCTCCCCGTTCGTTCCGGTCCCTCTCCCTTACCTCCGCCAGGGTGGGGGTTGCTGCGGGGGCGAGTGTGTTGCCGGGGGCTCCCGGCGGCGTCGGAAGCAGGGCGCCGCCATCTTTGTTGTGTCCGAGCATGCACGGAGGCTCGAGCATGCGCAGAAGTGACACGGCGGCTATCTTGAGATTGGAGATAGGCCCTCGCATGCGGAGCAGAGTTGCGGCGGCCAATACAGCGATCGAGGCAGTACCCAGATGGCGCACCGTAGTGCAGGGACCCCCAGAAGTTGCGCATGCGCAGTTGCAGTCGTCGGCGGCCATTACACACTCGCGCATGCGCAGTGCAGATCGCGCACATGGCCCCAATGTTAAAGATGGCCATGGAGGACTACAGCCCCCAGAGTGCTTAGGGGCAGGTAGGTAGGTGATCTAGGATTCCTCTGGCTGACAGGATGTAGTCATCAGGCAGAGACCATGCAGTTTAGTTGAAGCTGGGACACAGACAGGGGAGGGTGGGTATGTGCAGGGAGCAAGTGGCTCCTGCACTAGGTCAGACATCCCCTTAGGCCCCAGCTAGGCCCCAACTCACCTCAGCTTGTGGTTGCTGCAAGGATTCCCCTTAGGATAGGAACAGGGTCCCGTAGAACCTAGACAAGTGAGGGTCCAGCCAGGAAGAGGAATATCCTGGCCAGTGTTTGAAGGGAATCATTCTCGGCAGTAGCAGAGACAGAGACTGTCTGGGTGGTGAGGTTCACCAGATGGAGACCATCCTGTTTGGGGGAGGACGCCATCAATGAGGCTTTGGCGCTGGACACAGACGGGTCCTCTTCAGTTGTTCTGCGGTACCCGGGTGCAGGAGCCCCGGGCAGGTACAGTCACCAAGTGCACCACCATTACCGGTACCACACAGGCACTGATCACGCTTAAGGGGTGGGTTGCGGAACTCTTGGGACTATTGAGACACCTGGGAATAAGGTGTGGCGTATAAAGCCCTGCGAGGTGACCGGGTAGTTGTGCCATTATTATTACAGGGTGACACTGTGGATGTTATGGTTATGTGTCCTGAGTTATCATTTACATATAGTAAACTGGTTTATATATATACCTTTGGTGTATGTGGTTATTATATGTGGGTCCTGTGCCAGGGATCATTCTACACACTAGAATCCTACACAGGTGGAGGCGCTGTATATATGAGTATCGTTCCAGAGGATACACCCCAGGCTCTCACTGGCGGAGGTTCAGGCCTCCTGTGAGCCTGACAGGTAAAAGCACCGCACACCTGGTAATACATATAGATTCCCCTCACATGCACTCTATCTGCGATTCGGGGGGGGGGGGGGTGGACAAACACAACGACAAGTGTGTTACATATTCTTTTGAATAAGGGTTGTTTAGTTTTATAATACACAGGAGACAGAATAACGAGTGGGTTGCTATAAAATGTATTTTTTGGAGTGCTTCATATAAAAGAATACGCTGTTTTGGGGATGTAAACAAGCTTTTAGGGCTGTCTAGAGTTATTCCTGACACTTTGGTAATTACTGTACGCACCTGTGCAAACCCAGGATTGTCCGGACATTTGGCCCCGGTATGTAAAGAATATTTTGTTTGTGTTGTTTACAAATCGGAACCACGGGGAATTTTCTTGGGTTTCATTTTCACGACAACTGCAGCCCCCACTGAAGCCGGATGCAGGGAACGAGTGCGAGCTTTTGGGTCTAAATTTGAAAAGTCATTATATTTCCGCTAGTTAGGAGACTTTAAATAAAAGGTTTTTGAAGACATTACTTGAAGAGAGATATAATAACACAGAGCAATATACAGTAATAACATGCAGATGTATATTATAACACACGGAGCAATATAGTAACACACGGAGCAATATAAAACATGCAGAGAGATATAATAACACGCAGAGCAATATAATAACATGCAGAGAGATATAATAACATGCAGAGAGATATAATAACATGCAGAGATATGTAATAACGCAGAGAGATATAATAATATGCAGAGAGATATAATAACACGCAGAGAGATATAATAACACGCAGAGAGATATAATAACACGCAGAGAGATATAATAACATGCAGAGAGATATAATAACACGCATAGATATAATAACACGCAGAGAGATATAATAACACGCAGAGAGATATAATAACACGCAGAGAGATATAATAACACGCACAGTGATATAATTACACGTAGAGCGATATAATAACACAGAGCAATATACAGTAATAACATGCAGATGTATATTATAACACACGGAGCAATATAGTAACACACGGAGCAATATAAAACATGCAGAGAGATATAATAACATGCAGAGAGATATAATAACACGCAGAGAGATATAATAACATGCAGAGAGATATAATAACATGCAGAGAGATATAATAACACGCAGAGAGATATAATAACACACAGAGAGATATAATAACATGCAGAGAGATATAAGAACACACAGAGCGATATAATAACACGCATAGATATAATAAAACGCAGAGCGATATAATAACACGCAGAGAGATATAATAACACGCAGAGAGATATAATAACACGCAGAGAGATATAATAACACGCAGAGAGATATAATAACACGCAGAGAGATATAATAACACGCAGAGAGATATAATAACACGCACAGAGATATAATAACACGTAGAGCGATATAATAACACAGAGCAATATACAGTAATAACATGCAGATGTATATTATAACACACGGAGCAATATAGTAACACACGGAGCAATATAAAACATGCAGAGAGATATAATAACATGCAGAGAGATATAATAACATGCAGAGAGATATAATAACATGCAGAGAGATATAATAACACGCAGAGAGATATAATAACACACAGAGAGATATAATAACATGCAGAGAGATATAAGAACACACAGAGCGATATAATAACACGCATAGATATAATAAAACGCAGAGCGATATAATAACACGCAGAGAGATATAATAACACGCAGAGAGATATAATAACACGCAGAGAGATATAATAACACGCAGAGCGATATACTGTAATACGCAGAGTGATATAATAACACGCAGAGCGATATAATAACACGCAGAGCGATATAATAACATGCAGAGCAATATAATAACATGCAGAGCGATATAATAACATGCAGAGCGATATAATAACACGCAGAGCGCTATACTGTAATACGCAGAGTGATATAATAACACGCAGAGCGATATAATAACACACCGAGCGATATAATAACACACAGAGATATAATAACATGCAGAAAGATAATAACACGCAGAGCGATATAATAACACACAGAGAGATATTATAACACGCAGAGAGATATAATAACATGCAGAGAGATATAATAACACGCAGAGAGATATAATAACATGCAGAGAGATATTATAACACGCAGAGAGATATAATAACATGCAGAGAGATATAATAACACGCAGAGAGATATAATAACATGCAGAGAGATATAATAACACGCAGAGATATATTATAACACGCAGAGAGCTATAAGAGAGATATAATAACATGCAGAGAGATATAATAACACGCAGAATAATATAATAACCACCAGAGATATATAATAACACACAGAGAGATATAAAAATACGCAGAGCGATATAATAACATGCAGAGAGATATAATAACATGCAGAGCGATATAATAACATGCAGATTTATAACACGCAGAGCGATATAATAACATGCAGAGAGATATAATAACATGCAGAGCAATATAATAACATGCAGAGAGATATAATAACACGCAGAGTGATATAATAACACAGAGATATAATAACATGCAGAGCGATATAATAACATGCAGATTTATAACACGCAGAGAGATATAATAAGACGCAGAGTGATATAATAACACAGAGATATAATAACATGCAGAGCGATATAATAACATGCAGATTTATAACACGCAGAGAGATATAATAACACGCAGAGCGATATAATAACACGCAGATTTATAACACGCAGAGAGATATAATAACATGCAGAGCGATATAATAACACTCAGATTTATAACACGCAGAAATATAAAACATGCAGAGCGATAATAACATGCAGAGAAATATAATAACACGCAGAGCAATATAATAACACGCAGAGCAATATAATAACACGCAGAGCAATAAGATCACCCAGAGCGATATAAAACGAAGAGCGATATATAATAACACACATATCAATAATATCACCCAGAGCGATATAACATGCAGAGCAATATAATAACACGCAGAGCGATATTATAAAACACAGAGATATAATAACACGCAGAGAGATATAATAACATGCAGAGCGATATAATAACATGCAGATTTATAACACGCAGAGAGATATAATAACATGCAGAGCGATATATAATAACACACATATCAATAATATCACCCAGAGCGATATAACATGCAGAGCGATATAATAACACGCAGAGCAATATAATAACACGCAGAGCGATATTATAAAACGCAGAGATATAATAACACGCAGGGAGATATAATAACACGCAGGGATATAATGACACGCAGAGCGATATTATAACACGCAGAGATATAATAACACACATAACGATATAATAACATGCAGAGCGATATAATAACACGCAGAGATATAATAACATTCAGAGCGATATAATAACACACAACGATATAATAACATGCAGAGCGATATAATAACACGCAGAGAGATATAATAACACGCAGGGATATAAAGACACGCAGAGCAATATAATAACATGCAGAGCGATATAATAACACGCAGAGCAATATATTAACACGCAGAGCGATCTAATAACACACATAACGATATAATAACATGCAGAGCGATATAATAACACACATAACGATATAATAACATGCAGAGCGATATAATAACACGCAGAACGATATAATAACACGCAGAGCGATATAATAACACGCAGAGCGATATAATAACATGCAGAGTGATCTAATAACACGCAGAGCGATATAATAACACACAGAACGATATAATAACACACAGAGCGATATAATAACACACAGAACGATATAATAACACACAGAACGATATAATAACACGCAGAGCGATATAATAACACGCAGAGCGATATAATAACATGCAGAGTGATCTAATAACACGCAGAGCGATATAATAACACACAGAACGATATAATAACATGCAGAGCGATATAATAACACGCAGAGAGATATAATAACACGCAGAGAGATATAATAACTCGCAGGGATATAATAACACACAGAGATATAATAACACGCAGGGATATAATAACACACAGAACGATATAATAACACGCAGAGCGATATAATAACACGCAGAGAGATATAATAACATGCAGAGAGATCTAATAACACACAGAGATATAATAACACGCAGGGATATAATGACACGCAGAGAGATATAATAACACGCAGAGAGATATAATAACACGCAGCGCGATATAATAACACGCAGAGAGATATAATAACACGCAGCGCGATATAATAACACGCAGAGATATAATAACAAACAGCGCGATATAATAACACGCAGAGCGATATAATAACACGCAGAGCGATATAACACGCAGAGATATAATAACACGCAGAGCGATATAATAACACTCAGAGCGATATAATAACGTGCAGAGAGATATAACACGCAGAGATATAATAACACGCAGAGCGATATAATAACACGCAGAGCGATATAATAACACGTAGAGCGATATAATAACACGCAGAGCTATATAATAACACGCAGAGCTATATAATAACACGCAGAGCGATATAATAACACTCCTAGAGGAACGCAGGGATATAATGACACGCAGAGAGATATAATAACACGCAGAGAGATATAATAACACGCAGCGCGATATAATAACACGCAGAGAGATATAATAACATGCAGAGCGATATAATAACACTCAGATTTATAACACGCAGAGATATAAAACATGCAGAGCGATAATAACATGCAGAGAAATATAATAACACGCAGAGCAATATAATAACACGCAGAGCAATATAATAACACGCAGAGCAATAAGATCACCCAGAGCGATATAAAACGAAGAGCGATATATAATAACACACATATCAATAATATCACCCAGAGCGATATAACATGCAGAGCAATATAATAACACGCAGAGCGATATTATAAAACACAGAGATATAATAACACGCAGAGCGATATAATAACATGCAGATTTATAACACGCAGAGAGATATAATAACATGCAGAGCGATATATAATAACACACATATCAATAATATCACCCAGAGCGATATAACATGCAGAGCGATATAATAACACGCAGAGCAATATAATAACACGCAGAGCGATATTATAAAACGCAGAGATATAATAACACGCAGGGAGATATAATAACACGCAGGGATATAATGACACGCAGAGCGATATTATAACACGCAGAGATATAATAACACACATAACGATATAATAACATGCAGAGCGATATAATAACACGCAGAGATATAATAACATTCAGAGCGATATAATAACACACAACGATATAATAACATGCAGAGCGATATAATAACACGCAGAGAGATATAATAACACGCAGGGATATAAAGACACGCAGAGCAATATAATAACATGCAGAGCGATATAATAACACGCAGAGCAATATATTAACACGCAGAGCGATCTAATAACACACATAACGATATAATAACATGCAGAGCGATATAATAACACACATAACGATATAATAACATGCAGAGCGATATAATAACACGCAGAACGATATAATAACACGCAGAGCGATATAATAACACGCAGAGCGATATAATAACATGCAGAGTGATCTAATAACACGCAGAGCGATATAATAACACACAGAACGATATAATAACACGCAGAGCGATATAATAACACACAGAGCGATATAATAACACACAGAACGATATAATAACACGCAGAGCGATATAATAACACGCAGAGCGATATAATAACATGCAGAGTGATCTAATAACACGCAGAGCGATATAATAACACACAGAACGATATAATAACATGCAGAGCGATATAATAACACGCAGAGAGATATAATAACACGCAGAGAGATATAATAACTCGCAGGGATATAATAACACACAGAGATATAATAACACGCAGGGATATAATAACACACAGAACGATATAATAACACGCAGAGCGATATAATAACACGCAGAGAGATATAATAACATGCAGAGAGATCTAATAACACACAGAGATATAATAACACGCAGGGATATAATGACACGCAGAGAGATATAATAACACGCAGAGAGATATAATAACACGCAGCGCGATATAATAACACGCAGAGAGATATAATAACACGCAGCGCGATATAATAACACGCAGAGATATAATAACAAACAGCGCGATATAATAACACGCAGAGCGATATAATAACACGCAGAGCGATATAACACGCAGAGATATAATAACACGCAGAGCGATATAATAACACTCAGAGCGATATAATAACGTGCAGAGAGATATAACACGCAGAGATATAATAACACGCAGAGCGATATAATAACACGCAGAGCGATATAATAACACGCAGAGCTATATAATAACACGCAGAGCTATATAATAACACGCAGAGCGATATAATAACACTCCTAGAGGAACGCAGGGATATAATGACACGCAGAGAGATATAATAACACGCAGAGAGATATAATAACACGCAGCGCGATATAATAACACGCAGAGAGATATAATAACACGCAGCGCGATATAATAACACGCAGAGATATAATAACAAACAGCGCGATATAATAACACGCAGAGCGATATAATAACACGCAGAGCGATATAACACGCAGAGATATAATAACACGCAGATCCCAGGAGGATCAAGGCAAGCGCCATCCCTAGGCTGAACCAGACAAATCCTGTCTGCA
This sequence comes from Ascaphus truei, assembly GCF_040206685.1. NCBI lineage: Eukaryota > Metazoa > Chordata > Amphibia > Anura > Ascaphidae > Ascaphus > Ascaphus truei. The sequence goes on along the minus strand of NC_134501.1, from coordinate 24,823,367 downwards.
GGCGGATCCGGGCATATTTTGTCTGCAACTTTCAGGGCCCGGTCGTAAAGTGCTTCATTGTCTTCGAAGTCCACTTCCTGCTCCCATATTTTTGAAATATTATGCCAGGCTAGGAATGTCCAAATTTATCGCATACATTACGTCTGATCTTTGTACAACATGCCCTCTCGTGGCCCAAGGACTGGCACAAGTTGCATTTTAGAACATCACAAGACATGCTTAAATGTCTGACTGAACCACATCTATGGCACAAGGTTGGTTGACCATAGTAAAAACAATTTCTCTTTTCTCTTCCTATGAAAAAGGAGTTGGGCAAATGCTTTGTAACATTGCCATGTCACCAAAGTCTGACTTGCACTTTCCAACCTCCAATCCAAATGTCTTCTTCATCCATAATTCTTGTAGGTGGAGCCAGTACTTCACATTGTCTGCACAGCCATATCAGAATATCTGATATTGGGACAGATTCGTGTCTGAAGAGAATTGTTACAGACTTTGTTTCCGGTTTGGACACAGGAATAGCAGCAAAGGATTTCCATAATTCAGTATTTTTAAGACTCTCATATTTTGTCCAGAAATAGTCCAGAGTCTGAGGTCTCTTAAAGCTGACATCGTATTCGCATGAACCTGGAACATGGATGAGTGCATAAATGTAATCTGCTCTGAAGCCCAAGGATTCTTTCAATAGATGTTTTCCAACAAAAATCCTGTCAGGCTTCATCTCCTCACTGCCTTTATACCTCAACTTTACAACATTCCTCCTTTAAAGGTTGAACATTTCTGGCCACAGCGCTCACAAAGGATCTCCCACTCCAGGGGAGGGGGTGCTCTGTGAACTGGAGTTTCCTTAATACCATTGCTTTGCTTTACCCCATCTTCTGATTGGGCCACTCTATTATCAGGAACTGTTTGGATAGAAGCAGCACTTTCAGTCTCTGCATCCTTAATTTCACTCCCAGGCACTACAGGGTTAATGCTGTCTCCATTGCTGCTAATTACCACCTCTCAGAGTTCTGAATCACAGGACCTGCTAATAAGCAGGGGGATGGTTCTGTATGTCCAGGTGAGCATGGATTCTCTGGCTCACTGCTCTCAGTTATAAACACCATTTCCAGCTTATCTCCTCCCAAAGTTTCTAGGTTCTTGCTTTGCTGCTCTCCAGAATTCTCTGTAATTTCTTTAACTTCTCCCAGCGTGGGAGTCTGAGATAACCCAACATCACAGGTGTCTGCTGCTTTCTTTGCCTGCAATGGTCTTTTAACCAGTTCTTCTGCTGCTTCTGCTATTAACCCCTGGGATGCTGGAAGCTCTGGAACAGATCCTTGCTCACAGCCTGATACACCCTGGGGTTAGTCCCCTTCCCTGAAGTCTTTGGACCCTATTTCAGGGCTGTTACCTTCACCTGTAGAAAGCTCTGCACCCTGCTCAGCACTTTGCTCTGCGCCCTGTTCAGCACTGTGGGTTAACATTTCAATTGTTTTTAAAAGAGAATGTTTCTGTTTGACTGGAACCCTTGCTATTTTAGCAATCTCAATCTCCAACCGGGTTAATTCAACATGCAGATTATGTATTTGCTTCTTGCGCGCATCTATCTCACGACCACGACATCTCTTTAATTTAATATTTTCTATTTCCAATTTTTCTACCTTCCTGTTATACTTCTTCGATAAAGCTGGTTTCTCTTCTTTCTTAAGCAGATTCTGTTCTGCCCCTTCCTTTCTCTCCAAACCCTCCTGTAACTTGCATTTAGCCTCACCAAGGCCTACACCCCTGCTGCAGCCTGCAGCCTCTCCTACTTCCATCTCCAACTCACAGCCACCAACCCCTGGGTCTAAGGCCATCCTGGCTCCCCAGCAGGAGCTCACCTGCAGCCCATCCTGGAGGAGTTATAGGGAGAGGTTACCTGAGGTAATAGGAGAAGTTAGAGGCAGTGGTTATATGGGGCAATAGTAGGAGTTATGGGGAGCGGTTATATAGGGTAATAGGTGGAGTTATCAGGAGAAGTTATACGGAGTAATAGGAGGAGTTATAAGGAGATGTTATACAGAGTAATAGGAGGAGTTATAGGGAGATATTATACAGAGTAATAGGAGGAGTTATAGGGAGAAGTTATATGGGTTAATAGGAGGAGTTATAGGGAGCAGTTATATGGGGTAATTGGAGGAGTTATAGGGAGTGGTTATATGGGGTAATTGGAGGAGTTATAGGGAGCGGTTATATGGGGTAATAGGAGAAGGAAGATGTGGCGGGGGCGGGGGGGGGGGGGGAGAAGGGGCACTGTCTGAGACTAATCCCGAAAATCAGGAAGATCCAAAATCAACTCACTACAGAGAGGATAAAAGTTTTGGAAAAATTTCAGATAGTCGTACTCTGGCTTTTAAATAAACAATATATATCCATCACCGTGATTTGACACTTGGAAACAATACAGCTGTTCTCCATTCACTTTGGTTTTTGACCTTGAATCCTTTTAGGGGTTAATTTCTTAGAATGCGATAGTGGAAACTCCCGGTGAAGCTAACGGATGTTTCCGTGTTGTGTGAAAAAAGACACGTTAGTCTTGTACAGATATAACCAACGTTATTGCAACTGATGACACGATTCATGGGGACATACCCAACAGACCAACAGGAGAAGTGCTTTGAATCATCATGCAATACTGCGGGTGCGGTTGTGTTGGAGACATCTGTATGACCTGGAGCTTGAAGATGGTCTCCTTGGACCTCCAGCTCCTCAGGCGTTAAAGGGACCGTTAACCAAACCACTGGTTGGATTTCCATTGACAACTCTTACTTTTCGCGGGTCACTCCCCTCATTTCTTCTGCCAGGTTCCCATGTGTGTGTCCCGTGTTTCCTCTTTCTCACGTGTTCCTCCATAAATCTACAGGACGGGTCTCCTCTAAGCTGGGCTTCCCATCCAAATACGGCTCCCCGGGGCTTTGCAAAGTGTGGAAGTGACGCGTCTTTAAGCGAACGTTTACGATCTGTTATTAGCAGCCATGATTTTAACGGCGTTCTTCTATCATATAAAATGAAATGTAATTTCTTCTATTTAACAGGAAGAGATGAGGCTGTCGGACGGATGACCGCTGCGTTGGGGTGTATAAAAGTGTCCTTATTTAATTCTCGTATACGCCGTGTGGGTGTTGTACTCAGACCTTTGTAGTGCACAATCAATTAAAGGGGTTATCTGATTTACAGCAAATGCCCCAAAATAGATGACATCACAGTAAATACATATATATTTACAGTAGGGCCCCGCTTCTCTGCGTTTTGCTTCTTGGCGATCCGCCAATACGGCGGTACCGAGAAGGGGGCCGCCATGTCTGCACAGAATGGGACGGCCGAGGTCGCGCATGCACAGAACGGGGAAGCGGCCGAGTTCGCGCATGCGCAGAAGGGGGGGACTGCAAGTCTGCGCATGCGCAGAAGCCGAAAACCACCGGTCCCGCTTTTCGGCGATCTTTACTTTGCGACGACCGCAGGGAACGTAACCCGCCGTACGAGCGGGGCCCAGCTGTATATACAGGTATCTGAACCGTGTTAGCCGAGCTAAATAATCAAAAACGAATAGACGATACCGTTCTGTGGCTAACGAAATGCTTTTATTTGTGCGAGCTTTCGAGATACACTGATCTCTTCTTCCGGCGGTGTTGCATCGATTGTAATCGCCCGAAGAAGAGATCAATATATCTCGAAAGCTCGCACAAATAAAAGCATTTAGTTAGCCACAGAACGGTATTGACTATTTGTTTTTGATTTTATATATATATATATATATATTTGTTTTTGATTTTATATATATATATATATATATATATATACTGGATTTACACACACAAATATGTTTAAGAAGTATTTACATGTGGAGAACCTTTACATGTTAACCTCTTCCTTGCTGGGATTAGGGGGTTGGAGGCCCCAGGAATGTGGGTGTGAGGTTATACTTAGCACTAATCCTCCTTGCAGAAGTCGGACAAGTAACTATGAATTAATCCCCTCCTGAGGCGGGGGGCTTTACATTCTGATCCGATGTGACCCTTTATCTGACACCTGCCTGTCTCTCCCTGCAGCACCTTCATACAGTATCTCATTGTACACCGCCACTGCCACTTGGAGCATGAATTAACTCCATTTGTGTCAGCGGCATGACGGGGGTTAAAGGCGAACCGTATATTGAAGTTAGAGCGAGCACTTAGAGCAGGGACGGGCAACTCAAGTCTTCAAGGGCCGCCAACAGGTCAGGTTTTAAGGATATCCCTGCTTCAGCACAAGCGACTCAATCAGTGGCTCAGTCAAAGACTGCATCACCTGTGCTGAAGCAGGGATATCCTGAAAACCTGACCTGTTGGCGGCCCTTGAGGACTGGAGTTGCCCCACCCCCGACTTGTGGCCTTTTACACTAAGCTCCGAGAGGCCAATCACGGCCAGCCGGAGACTCGGGTTCATGGCCCACGGACATGTAACAACTTCTCTAAAGAAATAATATATATATTATTTATTTATTTATTCAAATGTGTTACCAGGAAGCAATACATTGAGAGTTACCTCTTGTTTTTAGGTATGTCCTGGGCACAGAGTTATAAAAAGACACGGTTACATTAAAAGAACAGGGTTAAACAGTCAATTCACAGACATTTCGTGTCATTTCATATCATCATCCTCTACAGCCCGTGTCTCCCCACTGCTGGATGAAGCTTCACCAAAGATCTCCCAGGTCCTGCGGTTACAGCCTCTCTTCTCCACGTCGCTCCCACACATTGTCTCATCTCTTCCTCCCGTCTTACTTTCGGTCGTCATCTCGGTCTTTTTAATCTCTCTTGGAATCCAGTTGAGTTTCATCTTTGTCCAACGATGATCATTACTTCTTGAGATATGTCCGTCCCGTCGCCATTTTCATTTCTTCCCCCTTGTGATGATGTCACAGACTTGTGTTTGGTTTCAAACATATATGTGTACTGTATACAATATATATATATACAAATATATATATATTTGTATAGTTACCAGAGTAGCCAGAACTGGTCCGGTGACAGAGAGACAGCACACAGTGGTATAGAAAAAACTGTATTAAAGATAACGCAGGACACCAAAACCTGTTATGTTATGGACTATATATATATACACACACACACACAACAAATATAAAACAGCGCTGTAAGTGACTATATAGTAATGACAGTGTTCTAATTTGGAAAACTAAAGATAAACTATAATAGTTTAAAAGAAATACTTGAAATTAATTGTGAAATTTATAATAACGCCGAAAAATACTTATATGTATAAGAGTCCAAGCAATAAAAATGACCACCACGGTGGGACCTTTGGAAGTCACTGGCTGCCTTCTCCACAAGGGAAAACTGATCCCAACGGTAATCTAAAGAAAGGGAAAAAAGGAAAAGAGAGTGGCACACTCCTAGTATAATATCACCTGAACAATTTCATAAAAAGCTAAGAACAACAATGGTTGAACTCACAAACATCGGATGTTAAAAATGCGATGTAACATCCGATGTTTGTGAGTTCAACCATTGTTGTTCTTAGCTTTTTATGAAATTGTTCAGGCAATATTATACTAGGAGTGTGCCACTCTCTTTTTCTTTTTTTCCTTATATATATATATATATATATATATATATATATATATATACTGTACATATATATATATATATACATACATACATACAGTGGACGACAAGCCCGATCGCCACAGGCGACAAGATTTTGACCGGTGGCGCACCTCATGGCCGTCAAGCAGAGCACGCGGTTGCTGGCGCAGAAGAAAAAAAATCCCCCTTCCTGATTGGGATGACACGCCTTGACGCGTTACCAGGATTTTCACCCACCCTGTCTCTTACCCACCCGGTATCTCTCTCCCACCCGGTGTCTCTCTCCCACCCTGTGTCTCTCTTCCACCCTCTCTGTGTCTCTCTCCCACCCTCTCTGTGTCTCTCTCCCACCCTCTCTGTGTCTCTCTCCCATCCTCTCTGTGTCTCTCTCACACCCTCTCTGTGTCTCTGTCCCACCCTCTCTGTGTCTCTCTCCCACCCTGTGTCTCTCTTCCACACTCTCTGTGTCTCTCTCCCACCCTCTCTGTGTCTCTGACCCACCCTCTCTGTGTCTCTCTCCCACCCTGTGTCTCTCTTCCTCCCACCCTGTGTCTCTCTTCCACACTCTCTGTGTCTCTGTCCCACCCTCTCTGTGTCTCTCTCCCACCATCTCTGTGTCTCTCTCACACTGGATATCTTATTTACCCTATATATCTTAACTGCCCTATACCTACACCGAAATAACCTATACTGCTTTCTTCCAGATCTGACTCAAGCTTCACACGGAAGACATCGGAACCCCCCCTAACCCAGAAGACAGGTAGGGAACACCTCCTTTCCAACATATAACATTGCGGGAATGAGGTACCTGGACATTGAGGGACTGCGGATCAGGTAAGATCCCAGGAGGGATTGCTGCTTTAGATATTGTGAAGCGGGGACGTCCAGACACTGGTTAAGGGGTTCAGGAAACTAGTCATTCATATCTGGCTTTTATTTCTAGATCAGTGAGGTCACCCGACATTTACACACACACACACACGCACACGCAACTATGTAACAAGTACTAATTGTAGTAAAGTATAAATGTGATACAATAAACTGTTATATCAAAAACAAATGTTGTTGTTAGTTCTTAATAGGAATTTATTGAATTTATTTTTTTTAAAAAGGACCGGGGCTAAGGGGCGAGTAGATTTTTTGGTTCGTCGAGTGGATTTTTGGGTGACTTGTTGACCACTATCTATCTATCTATCTATCTATCTATCTATCTATCTATCTATCTATCTATCTATCTATCTATCTATGAAAAACAGGCACTCACAGGTCTTTTATGGAAAAAGTTTTTATTAAACAATCAACATTTCGGTTCTATCATGAACATTTATTGAGATATATATCTTTCTGCATTTATTATAAGGAGCATTTCCCCTATTGCATAAAATATACTAAGAAATAAACTAATAGATTACTATGATAATCTAACAATATATCAATATGGATTTCCAGAACATTAAGCTGAGCTACATTTAAGAGCCATTTAAACACTTTTTTTTTTTAGTAACACTGGAAATAAAACAAAAATATCCAATCCTTTCTCATGTTTCGGAGTCCTATAGCTATAACCGAAGAAGGAAGCAGCGATTACAAGTGTGCAGTGATCAGGGCTCAGTTGGTCATCACTAGAGTCTAGGCGCAAAGTTCACCTTTCCTGTCTTACCTTTAAATTCTTCATGGGGAAGCTACCCAGCTATCTGAACAAGCTCCTCACCCCTACCACCTGCAGCACTTATCACCTGAGATCTGACTCCAAAATACTGTTCATGGTCCCAAGGCACAACAAAGTATCCGGACATTCCTCCTTCTCCTACCGTGCACCCCAAAACTGGAACAACCTACCAGAGACTCTCACATCCACCACTAGTTTAAGTTCTTTCAAATCTAAGGCTGTCTCACATTTTAATCTGGTCTGTAACTGTTTCATACGCCCATAATATATATTTTCTTTAACTATGCACGCAATGTCTTGTATATAATGTATACCCTGTTCATTTATGTAACTGTATTTGTAACCATGTATTATTTGTTTTACTCTGTGCCCAGGACATACTTGAAAACGAGAGGTAACTCCAATGTATTACTTCCTGGTAAAATATTTTATAAATAAATAATAAATAAATAAATAATAAAGCAACAAGGTGCCCACACAGCAAAACTACTGATGGTTTTACATAGGCAATGACACCCTGTATATAAATACAAATGTATTTGTTGGCCTAAAAGTGCATTACACAAATGCAGCCTTATTGATGTTACTTTATCCAGACATTCCTCTGCACATTTATTTAACAAGCAAGGTGCTTTCTACAAATAAACAGAATAAATATAGGAAGTGAGTTTGTTCCCAGGGAGGGACCAAGTGACATCGTTCCTTCCCTGCCCGTACAAAGGGAATATTTATCAGCTGTGATGCTCCATATATAGGGCAACTCCCCCTCCCCCCACCCCAAACCCACAAATTGGCATTGTTACCTGCGTTAGATAAAGCAAAGATAAGGGGCTGTTGATCTTTTATGAGCCGCTTGAGTAAGCAGCCGTTCTGTAAATATTGTTTTTACTTTGTGCGGCGGCAGAACACGAGATTTTAACGCCTGTAAAGTGATGTTTTTTCAGTTTGGATTCAAGTTCAAATGCATGATGGGTTGTCATGAACAGGGACGGATTGTATTTACCTGCCGGGCCCTCCTCCTGCAGCGTCATCCTGTGACATCACGTCGTCATGGCAATGCATCACCATGGGGGGTTCGCGGCGTCATTTGGCGTCAGGACGCCATGACAATGGAAGATGGCGGCTCCGGAGAAGGTAAGACCCTCCTCTCACCCGTCACTCCGAAACACACACACACACACCTTGGGGTGAGCAACAGAGATGCCGTCCGGGAGACTCCCCAGCACCCTTCTCCGCCATTGGAAACAACCCATAGGCGGATTATTAAGAACGGAGCGCTGAATCCGCGGATCGGACTCTACAAATCCGTCCACGGGGTTGCGGAATCCGTGGAGTGTATTAGTAATAATAATAATAATAAACAAATCCGTGGAGTGTATTAGTAATAATAATAATAATAATAATAAGCAAATCCGTGGAGTGTATTAGTAATAATAATAATAATAATAATAATAAACAAATCCGTGGAGTGTATTAGTAATAATAATAATAATAATAATAAACAAATCCGTGGAGTGTATTAGTAATAATAATAATAATAATAATAATAATAATAATAATAATAATAATAAGCAAATCCGTGGAGTGTATTAGTAATAATAGTAATAATAATAATAATAATAAACAAATCCGTGGAGTGTATTAGTAATAATAGTAATAATAATAATAATAAACAAATGTGTGGAGTGTATTAGTAATAATAATAATAATAATAATAATAATAATAATAAACAAATCCGTGGAGTATATTAGTAATAATAATAATAATAATAAACAAATCCGTGGAGTGTATTAGTAATAATAATAATAATAAACAAATCCGTGGAGTGTATTAGTAATAATAATAATAATAAACAAATCCGTGGAGTGTATTAGTAATAATAATAATAATAATAATAAACAAATCCGTGGAGTGTATTAGTAATAATAATAATAATAATAATAAACAAATCCGTGGAGTGTATTAGTAATAATAATAATAAACAAATCCGCGAAACGCGAATCGCCCTTTTTGACATTGATTCCGCTGACACCCGCGGCATAATTCCCCAAATAAAAAACCCGGCCCTTCCCTAGCGGTCGCCCTTCACCTGTGAGGGGTGGGAAAAATAAAAAGTGTTAACGCGGGGATAGGGTTGCCACGGATGCGGGCATTGTGAAGAACACATTTAGGGCCGGGGGGCGCTAAGCGCTGTTAAATCAGGGCAAATAACGCCATGTAACCTAAATAGGTTATTTTCCCTGAGTTTAATGAGCATCCACTAAAGCAGGGGCGGCCAACTCCAGTCCCGCAAGGGCCACCAACAGGTCAGGTTTTAAGGATATCCCTTCTTCAGCACGGGTGGCTCAAATCGGTAGGTCAGTCGTTGACAGGCCAACCCCAGTCCTCAAGGGCCACCAACAGATCAGGGTTTACGGTTATCCCTGCTTCAGCACAGGTGGCCCAATCAGTGCTGATTGAGCCACCTGTGCTGAAGCAGGGATATCCTTAAAACCGGACCTGCTGGTGGCTCTTGAGGACTGGAGTTGCCCACCCTTGATTTAGTCTAATGGTGCCGATCCGGCAGTTTGTGACTGAAAATCCCCATTTAAGTCAACTCAGTAGGGATTTTTAGTCGAAAACGGCCCAATGGGCCCCAAAGGATTTTACAGGCGAGAGAGGCCAATGTTATTATTTTGGACACAGTTTGCCGGGCAAAATAGTTTCCGCGGCTCTTAGGTCAGAAGAGGAAACCGTCAATCCCGATAAAAACATGTTTGCTAATTGATGGTTCTGTTGTAACCCTCTTAGCTCTGCTGATTAACACGTAGGACACAAAGACATTGCTCAATACCGATCCATAAATTGATTCGAGCGGGTCCGCCCTTGTAATGACCTCAGCCCGATGACATTCTGCAAACTCGAATCACGCCTTCTGGAAGACGTCCAGGTGTTTGAGGTTTGTTTGCGAGGCCGGGAGTTGGCAAACAGTTTTTTCAGCAAATTGGAGCCGTTTCGTTTGGCTAATTTTAAACGCTGAGACGCGAAAACAAATAAACTAATCAAAGGAGCCATGGTTTTTCTTACCATCCTGGAGATGAATTGGAATCCTTCCCTGAAAAAAAGGGCAGTGGGTCCAAGGAACAGCCACACAGCAGCGGTGGTAGGCTGAACGCAGAAAAGAATCCAATCATACTTGGGACAGACACAAGAGGATGAGACCTTGTACCCTTGACTCCTGCCCATTCTGTTTCCTCACCCACCCAAATAAGCACAGACAACTTAGTTGGGTACAAATAACCAGTAGCTTTTATTCACCAAATTGTAATGTTCCTGGACCTGGTCAAAGTTGCCCCAACCAGTTGAACATGATCATGCTGGTACATGACCCAGTGGGCACTCATGGTTCGTAATACCTGGGGTCCCCTTTTGGAGTATGCCCTTAGGCCCACCATACTTGGTCCTGATCCAAGAGGACATCTTGTTGGACCCCCTCACCTACCTCCACTATTTACCACCTGGGCAGAACTGACCAGTCCACGACCCTCCACCTCTGACAAATAATATAACACCACCAAACAGAGATGGCCAACTTCAGTCCTCAAGGGACACCAACAGGTCAGGTTATATGGAACATCCCAGCTTCAGCAGAAGTGGCTCATTTAGTCCCTGCTTCAGCACAGGTGGCTCAAACAGCCCCTTCTTCAACTGAGCCACTGATTGAGCCACCTGTGCTGAAGCAGGGATATCCTTAAAAGCTGACATGTTGGTGGCCCTAGAGGACTGGATTTGGCCCAGCCCTGCCTTAGAGCGTAAGCTCTTCCGGGCAGGACCTCCCTTTGCTTTTCGTTGGAATTTCTCTTATCCGAGCCGTTTCTACTTGTCTAACTCACCTCGTATCCTAATTTCGTATCAGCGGCTCTACATAAATATAATCAAACCTACAAAAGATGGCGGCCGCGCGTGCGCCGTATAACACACGCCCCACCTTTTCTCCTCCGGCGGCGCTATGAAACCTCTCTCCACGTCCCTCACTGACAGAAGCCGAGCGGATAAACCCCCGTCTCCCGCTCCCTGTAGCTGTTGTGAAAAAAAAAATACATTATGACATTTGTCAGGGCTACTGTCATCAATTCGGCAAAATGAATGGTTGCGCCGATGTTGAAATGGTTCTCATTACGTTACAACGCTGCACTAATATCACACACCCTTTCACAAAGGCCTGCTCTTTAACTCCCCTAGAGCCATAGGACCCTGACATACAGGGTGTTACACCTGTTTAATTAAAGCTTAGCTCGTTAAAACCTGCACAACCTCTGACTTGTAAGAACACACTGGTATTAATGTTGCAATTGTTTTCTTGTGTAATTATGGGTGGTACGCCTCTAATTTAAGGCTGTGGTACATATTTATCAGTAAGGCCAATTTGTTCAGGATTTCGTCAATATTATATATACAGTGTATATATATATATATATATATATATATATATATATATATATATATATATATATATATATACAGTGTTCGACAAACCTATACATTTGCTCGCCCCGGGCGAGTGGATTTAACCCCCGGGCGAGTAAATATTGGCTCAAGCAGCACACGTTTGGTACTAGGTGGCGAGTAGATTTTTTTGTGTGGCGAGTAGATTTTTTGGTGATTTGTCAACCACTGTATATATATATACACACACATTGTGACCTACGCAGGGAACCTAAGCTAAAACCCTTTGGTATTACCACAAAATAATAATTATATGACATTTTATTTCATTAGGGCCTAATTATACAAATAAAATATCATTATGTATTTATAGTTTTACATCTGATATATATGGATACTTAAAAAATGACATACACATGGACACACGCACACGTTTATTCATTTATATATGTATTCAATAGGTAACACCTCCTTTTTCTGTTTGGAACTACTAAAGGTTAATATATTATGTATTGGTTTTGTTTCTTTTTACCAAATGATGACCAAAACGTAAAATATGCCAGAAAAGGCTAATTGAGCATAATAAAACATTTTTTAAAATGCTTAAAATAAGTATAAAATCACACACAATCATATTTTTATATATATATATATATATATATATATATATATACACAATAATATATCTGAAATATAGAAAATAATAATAAAAAAATATACGATGGCGAGAAATATCCCCAAGTTTTCAACGCTGCTGATAACGCCACAGCAGCGACGGAAACTTGGCCTGGTTCTGGTTTTAAACTATTTGGGATTTATGGTTCTAAAAATATTAAGGGTTTGGGTCTGGTATTAGGTTTTGGAATGGGAGGTTCCGATTTAAAACCCCTGGGGTTTTGCCCGTTTCTAATAACTACACCCCATATTTAGGACCGATGTAGGCACCACAGGAGTTAAAGTAGCTTCTTACGTATTCATCCCGATTGATATATGGCAATTTAACTGCCATGGCCCGAAGGGTTACACCTAGTTCTTAGGAAGAAACCTCTCCGCTTGCAGGAATGGTTTGCAAAAGATTAAACTCCTGCCGCTTGGACTCACAGCCTGAGCCGGTATTTTGACTTTCACCCGTGTTAAATCCACCTTTAATCTCTTAATAACCATATCATAGGCAGCTAAAAAGTGTCAGTCGGCTCCCTAGGAATTTGCCAAATACCCGAAAGTCATTTTAACCCTTTCTCTGCTAGAGGAGGGCCTGCATCGTCTCCCTCTGTATTCCCCCCAAATGGAGAAAGCGCAGGTCATGTTAAAGACGTATCATTACAATGATTAATATTATTATTAATAATATTATGATTAATATTGTTATTATTATTATTATTAATATTAGTAGTGGTAATTAATTATTAATTATTATTAATAATATTATTACAAGTATTTTTATTAATATAATTATTGATATTATTAGTAATAATGATATTGATAATAATTAATAATAGTATAATTACAATGATTATTTATATTATTATTAATATTATCAATAATATTATTTTTAATCATATTATTATTATTATTATTAACCATATTATTATTAACATTATTACCCATATTATTATTAACATTATTAATATTATTAACCATATTATTATTAACATTATTAATATTATTAACCATATTATTATTAACATTATTAATATTATTATGGTGCCTTATTGCCCCGGCTGCTAGTTATCTTCACAGTCAGTGCACTTTGGGACGCTCAGAGTTATTTCCCCTGTAGGCGGGCGCTTGTATGTACTTGTTTAACATGCTACACTGCCCCATGATGCAAGGAATACAGAGGAGAAAAACCCTGCAGTTTAATCCAATTTATACACTGGCCTCGCGTCTCCTTCTCGCTCTGACAGCTCCGTGTCTGCCCTCGGGAGGCAGGAGCTTCTGAGATAGTTTGACAAGCTGCAGTACAGCAGTGCCGAGTACGACCGCACGTTATCTGATAATTACACACGGGGAAAGCTGCATGGAGTTGATGAAGAAAGATGCTTTGCGCCACTATACAGTACCAGGGGCGGGCAACTCCAGTCCTCAGGGGCCACCAAAGGGTCAGGATTTCTGGATATCCCTGCTCCAGGCCAGGTGGCTCAATCACTGGCTCCGTGTTTATTAAGAAGAGACCTTATGGCCCATTCCATTGAATGTCTTCTGGTGCGGGAAAGTGTTATTATGGAGTAGCACCGTTTAGCAAATATGGGCCTTAGTCTAAAGCGGCGGTAGCCAACTATAGTCCTCAAGGGCTACTAACAGGTCAGGGTTTCAGGATATCCCTACTTCAGCACAGGTGGCTCAATCAGTCCCAGCTTCAGCACAGATGGCTCAATCAGTCCCCGCTTCAGCACAGGTGGCTCAACCACTGATTGAGCCACCTTTGCTGAACACAGGGATACCCTTAAAACCTGACCTGTTGGTGGCCCTAGAGGACTGGAGTTGCCCACTCCTGCTCTATATATTTTTTTCCTTCTTCTTCTTCACATGAAAAGCTGAAAAATGCAGACTGGAGATTTCCGAAAACGTAACTTTTTTAATGTTTTTCTTTGCGCGGAAGCCCCGAGGTCCTGGAAACAGAACGGCCTTTACTCTGACGTTTGCATGGGCCGATCCGATCCGGCCTGGGGGTCTCTGACTGTAGAAGATGGCACAGTGTCAGCCCGAAGAATAGGCAGAACCCAAGCAAGGTGGTACTTTTCATGGCTAGTTAAATTAAAGCTGCAGTTCAGTCAATATCCTGCACGTGTGTTTTTTTTTTTAATAAATCAGTTCTGTAGTAAGAAAAAATACTTTTAGCATTTTCTGTTTTAAAAAACAACAACTTTGAAAGACCAATTTTCTTGTATTCTATTTTAACAAGCATGCTTGTTCCTATAGCAACGATTTACATTCCCCATATTTAAAGATGTCGCCAAACTTTGCCGATCAATAGACAGAGAACGAATTGACCGGCAGCTATACAGTTCTTTAGGTAATTATAGATTGCCCACATGAAACTATTGAAGTAAAAAAATAAATAAATAAAAGACTGAACTGCAGCTTTAAGGTTAAACGGGGTAACGTTGCCTTGTTTTGCCATTAAAGGAGCAATCTAAGCCCTTTGTGTTAATTCATTTTTTTTGCATAGGATTGAAGCAGCGGGTCTCCGGAACTGAACCCCGTTCATTTCAGCTCCGGGGGACCCCTGCTTCTAAAGATACTTACCTGCGAAGGAACGGGTGGGGGGGGGGGGGGGGGGACGTGCCGGTATCTCCTGCAAGTTTAAAACTCCCGCATCACTCGGGCCAATAGGAAGCCGCATCGGATGATGTCACGGGTTCCTATTGGCCTGCAGGGGAGCTGGATGCTTTGAAAAGCAGCCATTAAGTGAACCCCAGCAGAGCGGCTGTAGGTGCCTATTACGGAGGTCTGTATCTCCGGAAGCAGGGGGTCCCTAGAGCTGAAATGAATGGGGAGCAGCCCCTGCTTCCATCCAATGTCAAAGGAAATGTAAAAATA
Organism: Ascaphus truei; assembly: GCF_040206685.1. Classification (NCBI taxonomy): domain Eukaryota; kingdom Metazoa; phylum Chordata; class Amphibia; order Anura; family Ascaphidae; genus Ascaphus; species Ascaphus truei. Next base: position 24,808,120 of record NC_134501.1, on the reverse strand, counting down.
AAAGGACTAGCTTGGATTGCCGTTTTAAAGGTATCCCTTAAAAATAGTCTCTTCTGTATGACTTGTGGCTGAGAAGATTAACTCCCTCCGGGCCCTTCCTGCAGTGAAGGGTAAATGATCAATGCCAGCTGTTCCAAACATTTATTACACTGTGCCCCCCTGCTAGGAAATATTTGTTCCCCGAACCCCTAATGAATAAACCTTATTGGCGACCATTCAGACTGTCGCTAACACTGTGTGACCGATCCCAGGCAGTATAGTGTCCTGAGCTCGTGGGGGGGACACACACGCTTAATAATCCCCCAAACTGCCCCTCAGTGTGTGCAGGCAGCATGGGGGCGTACAGCCGTCACTCACTGCGGGAGCTTCCAAAGTCACGTCCCACAATGCCTTGCTGCTGTGGATGCAATGCATTGTGGGGAAAGTGATACTATTGTCCCTCCTTTAAAGCAGCAGTACTCGCTGATCTTGTTGCCTTCCTTTAGTCGGTCTCTTCTTGCCTTTTCCAACACTGTTTATATTTGTAAAATCCAATGCTCGGCTGAAACGTTAAGTGGAGGTTAAAATGGAGCTCTCCCCGGAGCCCGGTGCGGGCTAAAGCTTTAAAACATGAACTAGAGATGAAGAAAATCATGAACAGAGAGCAGGACGTGCTCAGCTGAGAAGGTACTAACATTATACAAGTTAAACCCGCTCGTGCACCAAATAGCTTGGCGTTAACTGCCGTTAATTTGAATGGCGTTAACGCTGTGTTAGGGTGCTATGCACTATATCACGACTTTGTGAATCTGCCCCTTAATGGCGATATTGCCTTGGTACAAAGACGACTACACGTCAGATAAATGACAAAGGATGTCACGTATATATCTATATCTTTATTTATATAGCACTCACAGTATTCTCAGTGCAGGCAGTCCTCGGTTATCCGACACAATGCGTTACTCAAAAAGGCGTTGTAAAGCGAAACGTTGTAAAGCGAAACGTTGTAAAGCGAAACACATTTTCCCGTAGGAACACTGTTTAAATGAAAGGTTCCGTTCCTGAAGGCATTTTTAACACTAAAATACACCAAATATTTTACGCAGGCAATAAGATATGCAGCACACATAAATCATATAGTGTATATACTGTATTATATATATAATATAACATAATAAATAATATATTATATAGTATAATATTATATTTATACGCTCTTACGACGCTTTGCAACGTTGTTTATGTGAATGTGTATATATATACACACATACACAACGTTGCAAAATGTCGTAAGAGCGTTGGATAAGCCGTTTTGGCGTTGTATAAATGAATATAGGTATGCATTGCACAGCGTTGGATAAGCCATTCGTTGTAAAGCGAAGCGTTGTAAAACGAGGACTGCCTGTGCTTTATAAAAGAGCCAGCACGGGGAATTCTAATAATACAATAAATGCAACAAGATCAGACAATTAGAAAGAAAATCCCTGCCTTGCCCGGAAAGCTTACACTCTATGTAATGTCACATTTGTTTTAGAGCATAATATACCTGAGAAACCTTTATAGAAAGAGGGTTTTAAAAAAACTCCCCCCTCCCAATGCTCTAGAATTCCTCGTAATCAGGCACAGTACAGCTGCTTTTTAAGGGCAATGTTTAAGATTAAATCCGTATCCGTTTCCAGTGGTAAATAACCCCCCCCCACCCCCCATCCTGAGAGCTGGGAGACCGAGAGGCCGTTGAAAAGTCTCATTAGGATTACAGGAGAATTAATGAACACACGACGGAGTCACCTTATTTCACGCTACCCTGATTCGCCGAGAGGCGTCCCCCCCCCCCCCCCTCCGAAAAAAACAAGAAGACAGAAAGGAACCTGGGAGTGGAAGGTTTGATCTAATCAGAGAGCTTGTGCGAGGCCGGACTTATCTCCTTCCCTTCGTGTGTCTCGGGTTGTGTGATCCACCAGTCAAGTATGTGATTGGATTTCAAACTCAACAAAAAGCCTAAATTACACACCTATTGTGCAGCGGCTAAGCTCAGCCTGGCCGTCCCGCAGAACGCTGGCTGCTCTTTTTTGGCTTCCAGCTTGATCCTGTTTCCGCTATCATCCGCGGGCCGATGAATGAGTAACAGGATTAGACGGTCTTGCCTCGAAAAAAAAAAAAAGAGAGAATGTTATACTTGTCAGATTTGGTGCCTTCACAAAAGGGTCCGGCGTGATGGATAGGTGCGGATTAATGCCAGGACATGTGTTCAACGTGAACTTGGCACAGGATGTCGCCGACGCGACAAACCTCGCTCTTCGGTTATTAAAAGGGGGGGGGGGCGCAGGCGGGGAAGCCCCCCTAACACATTTCATCATCGGTTGATATGCCTTTTTTTAATTTTTTTGATGTCCGCAGTGGTGCTTGCTGACCCTCCCCAGTGGTCAAGCTCGCCAGACCAAATCTCCGCCCCTCACCGTTTACTGTTCTCCGTTTTCATCTTAATGCCATCATTTCAGATCCTCCGGCTGCTTTTTTTTCTGACAGATATTAGTTGATCGTACACCGGGGCACTGCCGGTGGCGTGCCGCGTCTAAACGGTTCCCGTGAAGGGCGTTGATGCGGTCCATACGGCCTCGTCCAGGGTGGCGCTGAGCGGGCGTGCGCGCTCACGCTGGACCCGTTGCGACAATGCACGTGGCCTGCGTGAGCGCGCCGGCTCGGCGCTCGGCCGCTTGCCGAGCAAGCAAAATTGTTTTTGCTGCTCGCAAGCGCGTCACGTGAGCGGTTCGCCTAATGGGGGCCGACCAGCTCCGTGACGTCGGGGCCGCGCCCCCAGACTCGCACGCACCTAGCCGCCCAGGAAAAGCACGGCCGAGCATGGCGCAGCGCTGGGGCGCCAGCGCGCCTGTTTCCACCCTGGACGAGGCCTAAGACTCTTTGCTCCTACTTGTTGTATAGGCCCCAAAGTGCAGTTTTTTTCCCACTGATACTCACTTCTAAGTTAATAAAGAGGCACTTTTTTGGAATGTGTTTGATTTTTTTTTTAATAGGATTGATGCAGGGGGTCTCCAGAGGTGAACCGCGGTGATTTCAGCACCGGGGACCCCTTGGTTCCTTGTGTAGGACCCCTGGCGGTTTAATAGTCATGCGTCCTGCTGGCCAATAGGAACCCGTGACATCATCCCTTAGGTCTTCCTATTAGAACTTTAAACTGCGCAGCACCTGCGGAGGTAAATATCTTGGGCAGCAGGGGGTCCCCGCAACTGAAATCAATGCGGTTCAGCTCTGGAGACCCCCTGTTTCATACCTTGGCCAGGACTGCGCCGTCATATAAATATACATGCTACAGATGTTGCAAAATGCTGCAATATATTCATTTTAACGTCTTTAAAATGTATCTAAAATGAAATTGTATCAAGCCCCTCTACTGCATGTTTTCTGACCAGGCACCTTTGGAGTTACAGAGTCCTGCCCTACACACTGCCCTAATATCATTTTTTTCGGTTAGACTGTCAGGCATTGTATATTGCGCTTTTCCCTTTTTAATTAGAGTTTTCACTCGGCATTTAAGACGCTATTAAATAACATACACCTCCCAATAAAAAGCAGAACGGGAAGGAGGTGTTAGACCTCTGTGTTTCAGGCAAATATAATGGGTATCGCCACGGGGCGGGGGGGCAGGAAATATGCAATTACATGACATCCACGGCGGGTTGTTTCGCGGTTTAACTCTTTAGCTGCCAGAGGGGCCCCGCAGGGCAAAACAATGTCGCCCTGGAAGAGAAGGGGTTAATATGCGTTTAATTGCCCTTCAAAGCAGCAGTCCCCATTTGATTCTTCTTCGTTTTTTACTCGTCCTGCCCGGTGTAACAACGCTGCTTACTGTTGGCGCTCTCTTAAAGCCGCAGTGTCGGCGCCGAGCGCCATTTTGACCTACTTAAAGAGATCCCTTCCCTTACGCTTTCCTACGTGGCCTTGGCTTTTAATATCGGAGGCGCCGTTCAGGAGCGTGTTGAAATATTAAAGCGTTCGGGGCGGTTAATATGGGGCTCTCGTCAGAGCCCAGTGCGGTCTAAATGTCGCCCCGAAGCTAGCGATGAAGAAAATCATGGGTTTTTTTTAAACACTAAAAATGTTTTGAACACAAAGTAAAAGGAGACACACGGAAACGGTGCTGACGTGATGCGAGTTAAAAAATCTCATTTTCGGGGCGGAGGGGTTAGCTGCTTTAAATTTAAAAGCACAACTCATCATATATTCACCAGAGCGGTGTTTTAAAAAAAAAAAAAACTTTTTATTAGTTTTTGAATAATATGAAACAATATAAATACAATAATTAAACATACATAGTAGAATGATGTATATGCATCAATATATGTTTAACATATTTAAAACACTGAATACCATACTGTCAAATCATCTACCGGTATATAATATACTGTAAATCAAGCATGAAAAAAACTAAACTTATTATTATCTTCTACCCCCCCCCCCCCCCCCATATCATAGCTCATATACTATCTAAGAATTTTGTAAAGACATTAGACATTGCCACAAAATAAAATACACCATCGTGATATCTGAGACCTCTTCATTTCAGAACAAATAAATCTATGCATTTATATGGATAAACAAAACAAGATGTATAATCTACAGTATATACTATAACTCCCAGCATCATCTGCTCTTGTTCTGATAGAGTTATGTATATCCAAATAACGTGCTGTGCTTCGGGTAATTCCTTATGATTTGTATATGATTGTCATATTACTTGAGAGTGTTAGTGCATCGTTTGAAGAATTGCAATGAAATGTAATATGTCTAAAGCCAAGAATATCAATAAAAACTTAAGTTACAAATGAAGAGCCGTGTTCTTGAAGGTTAAATGAGATGACAATGCCTCAGTAATCCCAAAGCTGCAGTGATCAGGGCCGTACCACAAGGCAATTCATAGACAGTCCCCCCCTCCCCAGCCCCGCCCCCGAAATGACTCCAAATCAAGACGTCTGTGCTAGCCCCTCCAGCTCTGAACGGGTTAAACCTCTAAGTGGGCATGGAAGATGGGAACGTGGCTTGTGGGGCTGCCCCACTCGGGGTCTCAGCGGGTCGCTCCCAGCACTCGGTGGTGTTATGGTCACAGTCTGTATCCAATTTAGACGGGCTCTGCAGTGATCTCGAGACATCCTGCCGGCAGCTGCCGTGCGGCGTCTCGGAGCCCAGCGTGCGGCCACCGCCTAATATCTCGCAGGTATGGCTTCTATTATACGTTATCCAGGATTAGGGGCACCTCGGAGGGGGGCTCGTGTCCCCAGCCCCCAGCGAGTCTCCCCCTTCGCATGCGGGGGGCCTTTGGACTTTACCAAGCTAGCGAAATGGTTGACGTGTAGGGGGGGCCGGAGTTTCCAGAGTAGAAGCCGGGGACACGTTAAAAAATGATTTATAAAACAAATTCCACGACTTATAAATAAATATTATAATGGTATGTGTAATAGCGTCCCTATTCCTGCTGTATTATTGATTTATTTCAGTTTCCTAACATAGCACTGTAACAGGGACTGTTTAAATGAAGCAGCCTCGGAGGTCTGAGACTCCAGCAGAGAGAGAGTTAATTGCAGCCACTCAATTAACTAGTCTCCACCTGGACTAATGAGAGCTCTGTAAAAAGCCTCATGTGAGACACAGGAGAGAGATTCCTTAGCTCACATTTGGGCTGACAGAAGGAGAGCAGAGAAGCCTGCACACAGACACTGCCTTGAGCACAAAGGCTGTGCTGAGATCAAGACACCCAGAGACCTATATTTCCTGAACACAGAGGACCCAGGAACCTGCCAGAGACTGACATGGAGGGCCACCTGCTTAAGTTACCTCCTGAGACTTTGGGGTGATAGGCTGGTAATGGGAATATCCCTCCAGTCCTGCAGATAGGGTCTGGGGCAGTAAGTTAGCCCTTACACAGGGATAGGGGGTTGTTATTTTGTTGGTTTTGTATGTTTGCCTGGATAAAGGAACAGGCTCAATAAAGCCAAGATATAATTTCATCCAAATCGGTCTCCATTATATGTACTTCTGCACAAGTCTCTTACAAGCATATAGTCTCCCCTCCCTCTCCCCCTTTATTACTCTCTCCATCATTCTCTCTCTCCCCCAATTCTCTCCCCACCCCTTTATTTCTCTCTCTTCTCTTTCTCCATCCCCTATTCTCTCTCCATCCCATTCTCTCTGTCTCCATTCCCCATTATTTCTCTCTCCCCCTTCTCTATCTCTCCATCCTTCATTCTCTCTCTCCCTTCCCCATTTTCTCTCTATCTCTATTCCCCATTCACTCCCTTCTCTCTCGCTCTCTCCACTCCCCATTATCTCTCTCTCCTGCTTCTCTCTCTCACTCCCCCCCCATTATCTCTCTCCCCCTTTTCACTCTAACCTCCATTGTCTTCCCCATTCTCTCACACACAATCCCCTCCATCCCTCCAAAGCGAGGGGCATTGGAACAGTTTTGAGAGATCCGGGACTGTCCTGGCTAAACTGGACCATAAAGTCTGGGCTGGCAAGATCCGTACAGCACACGCAGGTTACTGTAAACCAGGGGTGTGCAAACTGGGGGGGCGCGCAGTTATAGAGGTCCCGCGTCTCCTCCAGGCATTTAAATTAAATGCCGGGGGTCCACGCGAGGCCTCTATAATAAACTTACCTTCCCCTCCAACAACGTGTCGTTCTGGTAACCCGGCATCAAATGACGCTGTGGGGTCATGTGACCCCGCGCGTCATTTGATGCTGTGGCCAAGCGAGGGGGAGCACGATGCGCCGAGGAGAGCAGGCAGGGGTGCGCACGGGGAAACGTTTGCGCACCCCTGCGCAAATCATTGCGCAAATAACATTTTTAAAGTAGCCTCCTACATCAGGGATGGCCAACTCCAGTCCTCAAGGGCTACCAACAGGTCAGGTTTTAAGGATATCTCTGCTTCAGCACAGGTGGTTCAATCAGTGGCTCAGTCGAAGACTGATTGAGCCACCTGTGCTGAAGCTGGGACTGATTAAGCCTGAAACCCTGACTTGTTGGTGATCCTTGAGGACTGGAGTTGGCCAGTCCTGTTCTGCTCCAACCCAACAGATCAGTGAGTCATGTAGAAGCCTAAGTCAGCCGTGCCGGAAATTCCGGCGCAGTTGGACTTTGATACGTAAACTCCGGGATATTTCACGCCTCCTCATTCAATGGGGGTCGTTCATTGGCGTAGCTATAGCTCGGGGCCCAGCGCTCTTGGGGGGCTCTCTCTCTCTCGCATAGTTGTCCCCGACTGCGTATGCGTGAATCTGGCGTTCTGCTTGCCGGGGGCCCGCGCATATCCCGCTACGCCACTTGGCACGTTCATTACACTACAATAGTGCCGATCGATGCACCATTGCACGGAAACTCCCGTTGAAGTCAATGGGAGTTTCCGGTTTCACGAAGAGCGCCCAATGTGTCGCGAGCCTGTCTGGCAGCGAAGCTGTCATCCCCCAAAAGGCGTGGATGCCGTGGCGCGCATGCGGTCTAGTGCCCAAGGGGCTTCGTGACCCAGCGGCTACGTTGTGGCTTAGGTAGGGGAATGGGCAACCCGATCCGGCCAGAACAGGGACGCCAGAGGAGGCGCGCTCACGTGATCGCGGTGAAAACTCCGGTGTCGTGAACTCCCCGGCGCTCAAGAGGTTAAACTGAAACTCTACATCAGGGGTGGGGGCAACTCCAGTCCTCAAGGGCCTCCAACAGGCCAGGTTTTCAGGATATCCCTGCTTCATCACAGGCGACTCAATCAGTCACTGCTTCAGCACAGGTGGCTCAATCCGTTCCTGCTTCAGCACAGGTAGCTCAATCAGTGGCTCTGTCTTCTGACTGAGCCACCAGTGCTGAAGCAGGGATATCCTAAATCCTAAAAACCTGACCTGTTGGCGGCCCTTGAGGGCTGGCGTTACCCACCCCCGGCGGCTCTACACCTAAGCGTTGAGAATCAAGAAGGTTTACTAAAGGAAAATGGCATTTTCACGGCAGATAATCTGCGGGATGACAGTAGGCGCGCTCCCGGGGTCCGCCTCCCGCGAATGTAGCATCGAGCTCATAATGAAACTTCAAGTGCGGCTCTCTGCTTCACACATCACTTTCCCGCAGCGGTAATACTGCGTGGGGAAGGCAGACGCAGCTATCGCGGAATTTAACTATCCCAAAGCTTTCTTCTCTGCAGAAATATAGGACAGAATATATACTTGCTTTGTAAGCCAAGGGGGCCTCACTCCAGTTCTCAAGCCCCCCCCCCAATAGGTCAGGTTTTCAGGATATCCCAGCTTCAGCACAGGTGGCTCAATCAGTCCCTGCTTCAGCATGGGTGGCTCAATTAGTCCCTGCTTCAGCAGAGGTGGCTTAATCAGTCCCAGCTTCAGCACAGGTAGCTCAATCTGATTGAGCCACCTGTGCTGAAGCTGGGATATCCTGAAAACCTGACCTGTTGGGGAGGGCTTGAGAACTGGAGTTGAGCAGGTATGTTAAAAACAATGCCGGTGTCTACTTGTCATTTACAGGCAGGAGGGCGTCCGAAATCCCACAGAGTGCGAGTTAGGGGCTCTGATATTCCTGTAAAGGACATTTACATATTGTTATTTATTTATTAGAAACACAGAATGTGGCGGTGGATAAGAAGCCCGTGGCCCCCCGTGGCCCCCCGTTCTCCAATCCGCTGTAAAACCTCTGTCCTTGTTTGATCTTTGGGGCTTTCTTTCATACTTAGGCCGTGCCCATAGTGCCGTCGATGGCAACGGAGACACGGCGGGTGACGTCACCCGTCGCCCCTGGCGAAAGTTATGTTTCGCCGGACGGTGGGGTCGCGGGATTCCGGCAATTTGATTTGTTCAAGGGCCGTCACGTGACGCAACAGCCCTTGAAAAATCAAATTTTCCCGGCTTCCAGTTTCCGTCGGTCCGTCACTTTGTCGCCGTCGTGCGCACTATAAGTGCACGCGGCGGCGGCAATGTATTTGTTTTTGGGCGACGTGGCGTCACCGGCATTATAAGCGCGGCCTTAGGCTTTAGCATTATGTCTCTCCCAGCACGTTTCATTCCATTACTGTATTACCCCCTACCACCTCTGCTGGGAGGCTTTTCCCCGAATCCACTACGCTTTCAGTGAAGAAGTACCTCCTCACGTTTCCCCCGAGCCTCCCACCCTCCAGGTCAGAGTGACCTCTTGTTCTAGCTCTTCTCTCTCTCTGAGACATGCTTCCCTCCTATACATATTAACCCTTTATATATGTGACAGTTTCTCTCATATCCCCTCTCCCTTCACCCATCTAAGCTGCACATATTATGGTATGCCCTCTCTGGACATGTACTGTATGTGTATACCGGTATTACCTCTCTGGACATGTACTGTATGTGTATACCGGTATTACTGCTCTGGGCGTGTATGTGTATACCGGTATTACCTCTCTGGGCGTGTATGTGTATACTGGTATTACCTCTCTGGGTGTGTATGTGTATACCGGTATTACCTCTCTGGGCGTGTGTATGTGTATACCGGTATTACCTCTCTGGGTAGTGTATGTGTATACCGGTATTACCTCTATGGGTGTGCATGTGTATACCGGTATTATCTCTCTGGGCGTGTATGTGTAAACCGGTATTACCTCTCTGGGCGTGTATGTGTATACCGGTATTACCTCTCTGGGCGTGTATGTGTATACCGGCATTACCTCTCTGGGCGTGTATGTGTATACCGGTATTAACTCTCTGGGCGTGTATGTGTATACCGGTATTACCTCTCTGGGTGTGTATGTGTATACCGGTATTACCTCTCTGGGCGTGTATGTGTATACCGGTATTACCTCTCTGGGCGTGTATGTGTATACCGGTATTACCTCTCTGGGCGTGTATGTGTATACCGGTATTACCTCTCTGGGCGTGTTTGTGTATACCGGTATTACCTCTCTGGGGGTGTATGTGTATACCGGTATTACCTCTCTGGGCGTGTATGTGTATACCGGTATTACCTCTCTGGGCGTGTATGTGTATACCGGTATTACCTCTCTGGGCGTGTATGTGTATACCGGTATTACCTCTCTGGGCGTGTATGTGTATACCGGTATTACCTCCTCTGGGCGTGTATGTGTATACCGGTATTACCTCTCTGGGCGTGTATGTGTATACCGGTATTACCTCTCTGGGCGTGTATGTGTATACCGGTATTATCTCTCTGGGCGTGTATGTGTATACCGGTATTACCTCTCTGGGCGTGTATGTCTATACCGGTATTACCCCTCTGGGGGTGTATGTGTATACAGGTATTACCTCTCTGGGTGTGTATGTGCATACCGGTATTACATCTCTGGGCGTGTATGTGTATACCGGTATTACCTCTCTGGGCGTGTATGTGTATACCGGTATTACCTCTCTGGGCGTCTACGTGTATACCGATATTACCTCTCTGGGCGTGTATGTGTATATCGGTATTACCTCTCTGGGCGTGTATGTGTATACCGGTATTACCTCTCTGGGCGTGTATGTGTATACCGGTATTACCTCTCTGGGCGTCTACGTGTATACCGATATTACCTCTCTGGGCGTGTATGTGTATATCGGTATTACCTCTCTGGGCGTGTATGTGTATACCGGTATTACCTCTCTGGGCGTGTATGTGTATACCGGTATTACCTCTCTGGGCGTGTTTGTGTATACCGGTATTACCTCTCTGGGCGTGTTTGTGTATACCGGTATTACCTCTCTGGGGGTGTATGTGTATACCGGTATTACCTCTCTGGGCGTGTATGTGTATACCGGTATTACCTCTCTGGGCGTGTATGTGTATACCGGTATTACCTCTCTGGGCGTGTATGTGTATACCGGTATTACCTCTCTGGGCGTGTATGTGTATACCGGTATTACCTCTCTGGGCGTGTATGTGTATACCGGTATTACCTCTCTGGGCGTGTATGTGTATACCGGTATTACCTCTCTGGGCGTGTATGTGTATACCGGTATTATCTCTCTGGGCGTGTATGTGTATACCGGTATTACCTCTCTGGGCGTGTATGTCTATACCGGTATTACCCCTCTGGGGGTGTATGTGTATACAGGTATTACCTCTCTGGGTGTGTATGTGCATACCGGTATTACATCTCTGGGCGTGTATGTGTATACCGGTATTACCTCTCTGGGCGTGTATGTGTATACCGGTATTACCTCTCTGGGCGTCTACGTGTATACCGATATTACCTCTCTGGGCGTGTATGTGTATATCGGTATTACCTCTCTGGGCGTGTATGTGTATACCGGTATTACCTCTCTGGGCGTGTATGTGTATACAGGTATTACCTCTCTGGGTGTGTATGTGCATACCGGTATTACCTCTCTGGGCGTGTATGTGTATACCGGTATTACCTCTCTGGGCGTGTATGTGTATACCGGTATTACCTCTCTGGGCGTGTACGTGTATACCGATATTACATCTCTGGGCGTGTATGTGTATATCGGTATTACCTCTCTGGGCGTGTATGTGTATACCGGTATTACCTCTCTGGGCGTGTATGTGTATACCGGTATTACTTCTCTAGGCGTGTATGTGTTTACTGGTATTACCTCTCTGGGCGTGTATGTGTATACCGGTATTACCTCTCTGGGCGTGTTTGTGCATACAGGTATTACCTCTCTGGGCGTGTATGTGTATACCGGTATTACCTCTCTGGGCGTGTATGTGTATACCGGTAATACCTCTCTGGGCGTGTACGTGTATACCGGTATTACCTTTCTGGACGTGTATGTGTATACCGGTATTACCTCTCTGGGCGTGTATGTGTATACCGGTATTACCTCTCTGGGTGTGTATGTGTATACCGGTATTACCTTTCTGGGTGTGTATGTGTATACCGGTATTACCTCTCTGGGTGTGTGTATGTGTATACCGGTATTACCTCTCTGGGTATGTATGTGTATACCGGTATTACCTCTCTGGGTGTGTATGTGTATACCGGTATTACCTTTCTGGACGTGTATGTGTATACCGGTATTACCTCTCTGGACGTGTATGTGTATACCGGTATTACCTTTCTGGGTGTGTATGTGTATACCGGTATTACCTCTCTGGGTGTGTTTATGTGTATACCGGTATTACCTCTCTGGGTGTGTGTATGTGTATACCGGTATTACCTCTCTGGGTGTGTATGTGTATACCGGTATTACCTCTCTGGGTGTGTGTATGTGTATACCGGTATTACCTCTCTGGGCGTGTATGTGTATACCGGTATTACCTCTCTGGGCGTGTATGTGTATACCGGTATTACCTCTCTGGGTGTGTGTATGTGGATACCGGTATTACCTCTCTGGGTGCGTGTATGTGTATACCGGTATTACCTCTCTGGGTGTGTATGTGTATACCGGTATTACCTCTCTGGGTGTGTATGTGTATACCGGTATTACCTCTCTGGGTGTGTGTATGTGTATACCGGTATTACCTCTCTGGGCGTGTATGTGTATACCGGTATTACCTCTCTGGGCGTGTATGTGTATACCGGTATTACCTCTGTAACGGGTAGTCCACCCCACCCAATCTCATATATAGTGTGGGTGAGTAGAACATGCGGTGTTACCGGTGTGGTGCGTATACCTGCAGGCTCACAGGAGGTCTGAGCCTCCGCTAATGAGAGCCTGGGGTGAATCCTCTGGAACGAATCTTCTTTCAGCGCCTCCACCTATGTAGGATTCTAGGGAAGTGTAGAATGACCCTACATAGGAACCCAATAAGAAACTACACACACAGTGATTATATAACTAAGGACTTTACTAACGAATAATAATGATAACCTGTGTCTCTCTCTAACGGTGAGACACTAACAGTGACGTCTCGCAGGACGATTCCCAAACACTAGGTGATCCCACCCAGTGTCCCAAGAACCCCACCCAATGTCCCGTACTCCTACAGAGATAGTCAATGGGTGACTGCGCAGTCACTAAGAACCTCTAGGCCTGTTGGTGCACATGTGATGGTATAATACCTGCCGAGCACTCCGGTGCTCGGGTCAGCAACAATCTTCTCAAAGGGTCAGACGTGTGATGAATCCGTCTGATCCTCCAACCGAACTCCTTGCACGTGCGGACCGCTAGGGCGGTCCCACTCTGGAATCGTCTCTGAGGACCCCAACGTGGGTCCAACCGCTTCCACAGGAACAGCAGCAGCCGCTGTGTCCCTATCTATATAAATGGTACTAACGTGACAGGAACCCTAACCTAGGGCCTGTCCCTGTAGTACAGCAACCTGTAGTGGCTTGGGGAACTCCTAGGGCCTGCAGGGGTAATGACCTGTCCCACTCCCCCAACTACCCAAGTCCCTTCGGTAAGTGATCTGGAATGGACTAGAGTACTCTTCCATGCAGTACTTGGGCGTCTACCTACTGTTGGCTAGCCTAGTGCAGATCCTCTCCAGAATTCCTGACCTCGTTAACAGGCTATCCCTTCAGGCATCCTACCCCTAGCGCTACCTCAAGGTGACTAGAACAGCTATAGCCCTTCTCCAGACCCACTACTCTCTGACTAGTCCCAGCGCCTACCGCAGCAAGCTGTAACTCACTGGAGGCTGCAGCCAACGTGCTGCGCAACAAGGTGCCTGCCTATCAGACCTCACAGCACTGCTCGCTGTGACCCTGACAATGCAGCACTCTAACAACACTAAGGGCAGCGTCCCTATCTTGGGCCTCCCTCAGTACTTAACCCACTACGCTAGCGGGGGGTTGGGGCCTACCTGGGGTGTGGGTACCTATGGGGTGCAGGAGCTGCTCTCACTCCCCGCACCCTTCTTCCCTCACAGCTCCCTAGCTCCAACTCTCTATCACCTTCTGAACAGTAACCCACCCAACTAGTGGGGAGTTGGGGTCTACCTGGAGTGTAGGTACCTATATGGGGCAGAAGCTGCACTCGCTCCCTACACCTTACTTCCCTAACAGCTCCCTGACTCCAACTCTCTAACTGCAGACTTCCTTCTCTCAGCTCCCACTAATGTAAGTGGCAGGGTCCCTAACCTGAGGGCTGCCCCTGGCAACACTCACCTTACTGGGGAGCTGAGCTATCCTGGACCAAAGGGGGTGCTGGCCTAATACAGGGGAGTCCCTCTCTCCTGTACCCTACCTCCTTCCCTCACAGGGTCCCTCCGCTGACTGACTAGCGTGGTGCAAGCCCGCGAAATGTATCCTTTCCTCCAGGGCAGTCCTGCAGCCTTATTGGCTCCTATGAGGCACCTGGTGCCTCCCTCGCTATGCTCCATGGGAGTTGTAGTCCCGAGGCCCCTACAATAACATTGGGACCGCGTGCGTTCCTCCCATCTCCTTAACTAACTCCTAATGGCCGCCTCAAGCTCTCCCTATGCTTCCCTACTCTCGCGCGACCTCCTAAGAGCTGCCTTAGCTCCCTACCCCTATCTGCGCATGCGCGACCTATCTGGGGCTCTCCTGCCCTCGCGCGATCACTGCGCATGCGCGACTTGAAGCGCAATGGCGGCGCTCTCCTCGCCGGCCGCCGGGACCTTAGAGACGCGACCGCGGCCTTAGCAACGGCCCGATCGCGTCCCCGGCAACCGGCCTGCTCGCGGAGACAGCGCACCGCTCCCTGCAACGGCCCCCACCCTTGGGATGGCCGTCGGGTCTGCCGCTGCCAGTACCCGGCATCGCTTGTGCCCACGGAGGCTCCCGAGGGGGTCGCAGGGGGCAAAGGGTGACCTGGCTACACCTCTCTGGGTGTGTGTATGTGTATACCGGTATTACCTCTCTGGGTGTGTATGTGTATACCGGTATTACCTCTCTGGGCGTGTATGTGTATACCGGTATTACCTCTCTTGGTGTGTATGTATATACCGGTATTAACTCTCTGGGCGTGTATGTGTATACCGGTATTACCTCTCTGGGCGTGTATGTGTATACCGGTATTACCTCTTTGGGTGTGTATGTGTATACCGGTATTACCTCTTTGGGCGTGTATGTGTATACCGGTATTATCTCTCTGGGCGTGTATGTGTATACCGGTATTACCTTTCTGGGCGTGTATGTGTATACCAGTATTACCTCTCTGGGTGTGTATGTGTATACCGGTATTACCCCTCTGGGTGTGTATGTGTATACCGGTATTACCTCTCTGGGTGTGTATGTGTATACCGGTATTACCCCTCTGGGTGTGTATGTGTATACCGATATTACCTCTCTGGGCGTGTTTGTGTATACGGGTATTACCCCTCTGGGTGTGTATGTGTATACCGGTATTACCTCTCTGGGTGTGTATGTGTATACCGGTATTACCTCTCTGGGTGTGTATGTGTATACCGGTATTACCTCTCTGGGCGTGTATGTGTTGCCGGTATTACCTCTCTGGGCGTGTATGTGTATACCGGTATTACCTCTCTGGGCGTGTATGTGTATACCGGTATTACCTCTCTTGGTGTGTATGTGTATACCGGTATTACCTCTCTGGGCGTGTCTGTGTATACCGATATTACCTCTCTGGGCGTTTATGTGTATACCGGTATTACCTCTCTGGGCGTGTATGTGTATACCGGTATTACCTCTCTGGGTGTGTATGTGCATACCGGTATTACCTCTCTGGGCGTGTATGTATATACCGGTATTACCTCTCTGGGTGTGTATGTGTTGCCGGTATTACCTCTCTGGGCGTGTATGTGTTGCCGGTATTACCTCTCTTGGTGTGTATGTATATACCGGTATTACCTCTCTGGGCGTGTATGTATATACCGGTATTACCTCTCTGGGTGTGTATGTGTTGCCGGTATTACCTCTCTGGGCGTGTATGTGTTGCCGGTATTACCTCTCTGGGTGTGTATTTGTATACCGGTATTACCTCTCTGGGCGTGTATGTGTATAGCGGTATTACCTCTCTGGGTGTGTGTGTATACCGGTATTACCTCTCTGGACGTGTATGTGTATACCGGTATTACCTCTCTGGGCGTGTATGTGTATACCGGTATTACCTCTCTGGGCGTGTATGTGTATACCGGTATTACCTCTCTGGACGTGTTTGTGTATACCGGTATTACCTCTCTGGGTGTGTATGTGTATACCGGTATTACCTCTCTGGACATAATGACATGACCAGCTTGGAGGGCCGCGGGATTTCCCCGATCAGTGCTATTGCTAGGGGGCCGATGCTGTGCGCGCTACGGCGTGCGTGCCACACACCAGAGCACAGGCCTCTATGTGACAGCCCCAGTCACCGTGTGCGGTGGGCGCACAAAGTGCGGTGACACGACCGCTGGAAGGGAAGACAAGGATTTTATCTGACCCTGCAGCGACGCAGTCACATGGCTGACTAGCAACCAATGGTTGTGCAGATAGTGTAGACGTCAAGGCCGTGCCCCAATCCCCCATCATGGCTGCACCCCCCGCGCATCCCATCGCTACCCTTAGACCGCAGATCGTGGCTTTTACCTGTGCACGCGCCGCTATGCGCTCTTACGCGCGTGCAGTCGTGACCGCAGGGGATTTAGCCTTAGCTGCTGCTGGGTACTGCAGCCAATCAGGAGGACGGGTCAAGAGCCTTAGGTGGGGCCAAGGAGAGGAGGAAACAGCATGGAGCAGAGAGATGTGAGATCGGTGTGTGTATCTTGAGCGCGACTCACCTTTCACCATTGTGTACAGTATTTTGGGGGAAGCCGCCTGGCAACTCTAATGGAGCAGGGAGTCACTGATTGAGCCACCTGTGCTGAAGAAGGGACATCCTTAAAACCTGGCCCGTTGCTGGTCCTTGAAGACTGGAGTTGGCCGCCCCTAAGGGGCTCATTGAGTAATTAAGTGTAAGACTGTTTGGGAATATGAAGGATGTTTTCTGGTATTGAGATGCGTGTGAACTGTCCGCAAACATTTTTAATGGAGGGGGGGGGGGGGGGGGGTTGGAATCGGTGGGGGGGTGGGGGGGGGGGACCGACAAAGTTCACCCAAAACAATTTGCAGGACACACGACCTTGACGTGCAAGGTCGCCCGTGACCATTGGGCCACATCTGGATGCCTCTAGCTGACAGGATAAGGGAAATAAAAGAAAGACGCCCGCGTTTCCCCCTGTTCTGTTTTAATGTTTAAATCCCATTAGGGCATGTGGAGTAGTGATAAGAGCATTAGATATCCCCCAAACCCTGCCCCACACCAGCTGTCCCTGCTGGTCCCTTCCCCGCTGGGAGCGGCTCACATCAGATACGTGTCCGTCATTAATAATATTTATTTGGCCGTTGGAAAGGAGAAGGCTTTGGGATTCCTCTGTTGTTCTTGCTTAAGCAGAGATAATGGGGGGATGATCCAGCCAGGTTAGGTGGGCTGGAGGGCAGGGAATGGGTGGGTAGTAATATGATATTGTTGGTGCTCTGCAGAAACCAGTCATATGGGCCTGAAACCCCGTGCTTAGCAGGAAGTAAGAAACCGTTTCACGTTTGACGTATGGCCCGGCATTTACTGGTTAACCAGAGTTTAATGGTAAAGACCAGGGGTACGGAAACTTTCTGTGCTGCACCCCCCCCTGCCTGGCAGCCCGAGCGTTCGCGCCCCCTCCCTTTCCGGTGAACCAGCGTCAAATGACGCTGTGGGTCATGTGACGCCATGTTACGTGACCCCGCAGCGTCATCTGACGCGCGTTACCATGGTGACGCGTCACGTCACATGACCCAGCGGAGTCATTTGACGCCGCGCTGCCATGGCGAAGCGTTCAGAAGCCGGCTGAATCCCGGTAAGTTGAGGTTGCAGAGACCTTGCGCGGTCCCCTGGCATTTAATTTAAATGCCGCGGGGAAGAGTGCGGGGCGTCTGCAACCACCGCGCGCCCCCCAAAATATCCCAGTATAGTGTCCTGAGCTCGTGGGGGGAACACACGCGTAATAATCCCCCAAACTGCCCCTCAGTGTGTGCAGGCAGCATGGGGGGGTACAGCTGTCACTCACTGCGGGAGCTTCCAAAGTCACGTCCCACAATGCCTTGCTGCTGTGGATGCGAAGCATTGTGGGGAGAGACTTTGGAAGCTCCTGCTGTAAGTGACAGCGACACCCCCCACGCTGAGGTGCAGTTTGGGGTCTTACTAAGTGCGCAGTCCCCACACGGGCTCAGTACCCCACTATACTGCCTGGGAACCGCCAGTACTGATTTATTTTGTCGTACCCCTTGGGGACGCCTCGCGTACACTTACGGGTTTCCCTGAACCCCCTGATGGGAATCTCGGTATAGAGAGAACCACTGCTCTTTATTCACAAACCTACAATCCACTTGTTTTCTAATAAAAATTCTTTGCAATAAAGTCTCTCCTGTCTCTGTTCTTCAGTATAAATATAGAAACATTATTTAATTTAGAAACCGGGGTCCCCCTATAGCTGTCAAGGTCTGAAAAGACAAATTAGTTTAATGAGTTGCAGGTGTTAACAAAATTACATGTATGGAAAAAGAATGACATCATTGTAAGATCCCTTACTGTCAGTGAGTCTGTCCCCCAGTGAGTGAGACTGCCTTCTGAGTGAGTGCCTCCAAGTGAGTGAGGCTTACTTCCAATGAGTGAGAGTGCCTCCCAGTGTGTGAGGCTTACTTCCAATGAGTGACAGTGCCTCCCAGTGAGTGAGAGTGCCTCCCAGTGTGTGAGGCTTACTTCCAATGAGTGAAAGTGCCTCCCAGTGAGTGAGAGTGCCTCCCAGTGAATGAGCCTGCCTCCCAGTGAGTGAGTCTGCCTTCCAGTGAGTTTGTCTGCCTCCCAGTGAGTGAGTCTGCCTCCCATTGAGTGAGTCTGCCTCCCAGTGGGTGAGTCTGCTCCCAGTGGGTGAGTCTGCCTTCCAATGGGTGAGAGTGCCTCCCAATGGGTGAGAGTGCCTCCCAATGAGTGAGAGTATCTTCCAATGGGTGTCTGCCTCCCAATGGGTGAGTTTGCCACCCAATGGGTGAGCCTGCCTCCCAATGGGTGAAAGTGCCTCCCAATGGGTGAGAGTGCCTTGGAGACTTGTTGCACCGGAGTACATTTCACAGACCAGCTAACATACTGTACAAGGAAGAACTCTCTCCGTTTGTGATACATTTGAAATGAGCAATCTCCTGCCAAGTGCAATTCAAGCTAAAGTCGTATCACAACGCCGTCCTATTCCCCAAACGTAAACCTCCAGTCAAGAACTCATCGATATTATTCTATGTCCCTCTCCAGCCCTTTAAATCCCTCCCGGCTTTTCAGTGCCCTGCATCTCAAGAATGGACAAGGGCCCAGATACCAACACTCAGGAGAAAGGGCCCAGCCCTTTCACCGGCCACCAAACAACAAAAAACCCAATCGCTGCTTCCATGGACCAGTATGAGAGCTTATCATAGCTGTGGACACAACAAGCGTCCAAGCCTTTCCCGTCCCGAGCACAGGGCACTGAGCGCAGGAGAACAAACTTCATCCTTTCTGCCTGCTATGGCAGCTGGGGAATATTTACAATTCATCCATCAGCTAACTTCATGTTACCATGTAGAACACAGCCCAAACCATCCCGGCCTGACAGCCCTTCCCATGTAGTAATAAATAAAGCCGAATTATTGATGATGATAACTGCTAATATTATTACGACCTCAATTAAGTGCTTTTTTTTCCCACACACATTAGCAACTAAAAGGTCCTTGCCAGCCGGCTGCCCTTTTTTTTCCTCCAAAGCTTCGCTTTGCATTAAAATCTAATTGATCAAACGTGTTTGTCGTCTCCCTGTGTGCGGATAAGTAGAATGGGTTAGGTATCAGCGTGGGGCAGGGAGTAAAAGCTATTAACACCTTTTGTTGTTTTATTTCGGGCTCTAAACACGCTGAGAGCTTTTAAGTTAACCAGCGCTAACCATTGTCAAGGCTTAAACTTGAGGAATTTTAATTACCGCGCTGTTTTTTTAAATGTTCCAACAGTAACCCCTGCAGCGCTGGAAAGGGCCAACGTCCCCTCTACCTTCCCCCTCCCCCCCTACCTCCCAGCGCTCACAGGTATATTAACGTTGAATAACCTTCGTTTCACCAGCTAGCAGCTCGGAGTGTGGAATATATCAGGAGTGGCCAACTCCAGTCCTCAAGGGCTACCAACAGGTCAGGTTTTCAGGATATTCCTGCTTCAGCACAGGTGGTTCAATCAGTGGGTCAGTCAAAGACTGAGCCACTGATTGAGCCGCCTGTGCTGAAGCAGGGAGCCACTGATTGAGCCGCCTGTGCTGAAGCAGGGAGCCACTGATTGAGCCAGCTGTGCTGAAGCAGGGATATCCTGAAGACCTGATCTGTTGATAGCCCTTGTGCACTGGAGTTGGCTGCAATGTATGCCGCTTTCACCATAAACTAAGTGACTCATGATTAAAAAGGAATTAATTTGTGATTTGTAAAAGTAATATTTCTGAACAGGTTCAGGGCCCTATTTACTAAGCAGCGCTAAGTCACAAGGCACTTTTTGGGGGCCCATACGTTTTATACCTTGCATGCTGAGCTTTTAAAGTGGATCTATTGTAATATTGCTTCTCCGCTTTTGACCTTGCTGCTACTTAACCCTTTACATGTCAGGGATCTCTGACCCTTAAGGGGTTTAAGCATTTATCGTTGCGCTGTTTTGGACTTTGGGAGTTAGGCTTTTGGGCCTACACTTCAAAAGCTGACTTGACAGTGAGGGAGTGAGTCTTTATTTACTAAGCTGAGATAGTTAGTCAAAGCACAACTGATTAGCAAGAAGATACCCTCCAGGGCCTTGCAGTGGAGGATTCTGGGGATTCTGCGGACCCCTGCTTTGCTAAACTGTGTTAAACTCATCACAAGCATCTAGCTGCCAGTCTCATAAGCAGAGTCCATTGGGAAATTATGTAGGTTGCACAATTACAATATGAAGAGACGGTTAACTGGTTAGTTCGCCAAGGCCCCTTAAATACCTCCAAATACCCAGGAGGAGATGACCGATGGGTTAATAAAATCTGAACACAAATATGGTTGCCGGCTTAAAACTTGGGTTCTACAAATCGAATCTGATCGGTAGACTTGGTGCTCAGCTGTTCTACTATTTAGCATCTGTGCTACACATACGAAACTCATTCATAGGATTTCATACGGATAACACAGTGCTGGCTTCCAGTCCGAGTATCACAGCTCATAACCAGCTCACATAAAAGCCGAAAATGTAACGCAAGTCACAAACAATGGATTCCCGCCCGTGCAGCGTGTAATCAAATGTACACTACGTATCGCCTTCCAGCACCCCTTTTATTGTTCCTAACATCTCCTTCCCAAATTGCGGAGATACAACAAAGCAAAGGTGCTTGATGCTGAGGCCCCGTGTCTCTCATACCTCTCACAGGGGGTTATGCACAAAGCAGTGATAAGTGTTTTTAAGTGAGATAAATGCCTTTATTCTTCAATATTGCGTGCAGTGCGATTCACAAAGCAGTGATAACACTGCAGTATCGCGCTTAAAAGGCTTTTTATCATCAAAACAGTCATTGCTAAAAAAAATTGCGCCATAAAGCATTTATCTCACTTAAAAACACTTATCACTGCTTTGTGCACATAACCCCCACTCACTATAAAGTGGCCTTCTCTACGAGGCACTGTTTTTCAGACCCCATGGCTATACACCATTCCGACTCTTGCATTATGCACAAGGATGTCTTCTTTCTCCCTGTTTTGTATCTAAAGCCCTCTCGTACCTTAAACCTTTCTCCCTCACTGCCCCGCACCTCTGGAATTCCGTGCGCCTTCATATCCGACCCGCGCCCTCTCTCTCCACCTTTAGCACCTTTCTTCAAACGCACGTCTGTAACGAAGCATACGAGTAGCTCCGTGGCTGATACTATACACCTCATGCACTCACCGTGGCCGCTTGCAGACGCACTTACCAGAACGCGCTTCTACTGTCTCTGTACGTTCTTACCAATTCGATTGTAAGCTCTTCGGGGCAGGGACTCCTTTTCCTAAATGTTACTTTTATGTCTGAAACAGTTCCTCCCATTATGTATTATTTGTTATTTATAGGATGGTCCTGTGTATTACTGCTGTGAAGCGCTATGTACATCAATGGCGCTATATAAATAAAGACATACATACATACTATTGAATTCTCTAAATCAGGCTGCTTTGCCTTCCTTTTGCCTCCATTATGGCAATTTGTTTCCAGTTTCACACCAGAACGGTCACCCTTCTCAGGCCAAAACGCTCTCCCATCAATGTCCCGGCCGCAGTGGTGTCAACGCTGCTTGGTAAGGCGGTTTACAACGCCTGGCTGCTCCATCTGCCATAGACAGGGTTAAAGCCAGCCATTGATAAATTAGTATGTCATGAGACAAGCAAAACGAAATAAGATAATTAAGGGGAACCCCCCACCCCACATCTGTGCCTAAACAGCAGTGTTCCCGTCCCCACTGCTGTACTTAACGCTGGTTAATGTGCCATTGTTTACTCACAATTAAACTCTTTACCATTAATTTAACTTTCAGCTGCTGAATCGGTCACACACGCTGACGTCCCAGCGCCGGCACAGATGTGTTTTATACACTTGTATAAACACCGCTCTCGTTAGGAAGTTAAGCGTGTACAGCAAGCTGATTATAGCACAAAGCAGGATGCTTAATTATGGGGAAGTCTCGCGGGGACCAGGCCAGTGTTTGGAAGCAGCCTCACATAACCGGCTCTGCTCTTTAAATCTACCGCTTGCAAATGGATCAGATATCACACGGGTGCTTAACTCAAGCACCTCCAACAGGTCAGGTTTTCAGGATATCCCAGCTTCAGCACACACGGCTCAATCAGTCCCAGGTGGCTCCATCAGTCCCTGCTTCCACACAGGTGGCTCAATCAGTCCCTGCTTCAGCGCAGGTGGCTCAATCTGAGGCTTACTCTTCAACTGAGCCTCTGATGGCGCCCCTTGTGCTGAAGCTGAAACACCTGACCTGCTGGGGGAGGCTTGAGGACTAGAGCTGAGAACCCTTTACATATCAGACGGTATTGGCAGCTCACACAGGCCGTAAGCCAGAGTATTTTTTGCTGCTAAGAAAAGAGTAAAAAATAATACACAGAGACAGAATTATACACAACCCAATATAAGATATGCAGGTTACCCTCTCCGAACCCCAAAATAACACACAAAGGTATCCATTTGTTTAATAAATGCAGTCTCTTTATCAAAGTGTCCCTAATGGAAAAACAATGCAAAAAAAACCAGCACAAGATTTCGTTAAAAAAAATCTCTAACTGCTTTAATGGAATTTTCCTTTTGTATTTTAATACGGTGGCGTTTTTTGGACTCATTTGTCCCAGTTTTGCAGACGGGAGACTTTGAGAAGTGGACTCCACAAACGTGGAAATACCGCTTTCAGAATCAATTTTCTATCAAAATATCCTTTATACAGAAAGCCCTGCCTGTGATGGCAAAGACAGCCGGGTGAGGAACTCTTTAAGGACACGTGTAGCCTGTAAAAGGTTAAGTATGTACATATATACCGTAACATGCAA